>NC_134809.1:2946807-2991807 GCF_046742065.1 Oratosquilla oratoria
TCCTATCCCCACAACCCGCGACAACTCATCACCTCCCCCCTCCTCCATCAGAATGTGGCACTTGACCTCATTACGGTAGTACTTGTATACTTAGCACTTGAACGTGATATCAATCAGTTCCTAGCATATAAAACTAGATAGGTTTCTAGCTGACGGGTCTAACGAGTGTTATAATTCTATTGTACGTGCATTATTTTATTCTTTATTACGAGATGCACACCACAATGAATTTCATTTTTAAATGTTAACGCAAGACAGGTACATCATTATCGATCTTATCTATCCCCTTAAATAA
Source organism: Oratosquilla oratoria (assembly GCF_046742065.1). Lineage (NCBI taxonomy): Eukaryota > Metazoa > Arthropoda > Malacostraca > Stomatopoda > Squillidae > Oratosquilla > Oratosquilla oratoria. The sequence goes on from NC_134809.1 coordinate 2,947,103, forward strand.
AAGAAATGTATATATTTTATTCTGGCTAACGGAAAAGGAGTTTCCTTAACAGAAGGGGGGTTGAATGAATCTCGGTCCATTCGGACCCCCCCGAGTCTAGCCCCCCACCACCACCTCAACTAAAACTAATCTACCATTGGCAAGATTGAAAAATATACATACAACGAGTCAAAGCACAAAGGTATATCATGCTACTGCGTGTAATATTATATATATATACACGTATATATATATATATATATATATATATATATATATATATATATATAACGTTTCTTTCACACACGCGTGAGAGAATCGCCTTCAAGCAGTGCAGAAACGATGAGTGGGAGTATAATGATAATCCCAGCGCTCATAACGCCAAATTAGTTCTGTTCTTAATGAGAAGGAAGGCTGGGGGGAGGGGGTCTTCACAGGCCATAACCATTGGGTAACCCACACGTACACCTCTCATTAGGGTAACCCCCTTAAAAAAAAAAAAAAAAAAAAAAAAAAAAAAAAAAAAAATATCAGTGCTCGAGATGCAGCTCAGGAAATCTAACCTGAGCCCTCACGGCTCCACGGCGTGTAAATACGTTCTACCGAGCTCCTTCAACTACCACCTTTGGTCGAAGACCTTATGGATTACCGATATCGGCAGACGCGGGGTATGCTTTCATAATGCAGTACAGGCCGTAACCCTTTCGAGCTCAGTACTCGAGGCCCATTACGCGGTACCTATTGTCGATAGTCGTGATGTGAACTTTAATAATAATACATACATACATACATACATATACCAAGGCTTTTTCCCCCTTACAAGGGAGGTAGCCAAAAAGAAAAAGGCATAAAACCATTCCCACCCATTCCATCCCTAAATACACTCCACCCTCCACCTTATCTTAGCACCTCCTGGATGACGGGTCATCCCTGCACCTTGTCCACTGCCCTGGGTCAGAGGCAGTGTCGCAAGACACAGCACATCCACAGCAAGGCCGCTTCATTAAATCGGCGACCCCCCCCTCTTCGTCCCCCCATGCAGAAAAGGAGAAGACGGGGAGAAATCCCTTCGGGCTGCGTCAATTTTTTCTCACACATACTTTATTCACACTTTCTATTTATTGTTTTCATTTTGGTCACTTCGGCGTCATTAAGATATCGCCATTAAGGCCTTATCACACTGGGATATTTTTCCTCCGACTGATGGAGCAAGTTTGCTGCTCGCAGCTTTCGGGAAGGAATCTGATATGCTGGAGGAAAATATCCAGCATTTAAAATTACCTTTAAAAAAAAAAAAAAATGCCATAGTGATTTTACAGCGGAAAAATTTCAGGAATCGTCGGTGCCTCCGATTAATCGTAGGTTGGGGCCCTTCGGAACTGACACCAGGTAATTTCATTCGGCATAGGACCAGTCCCTGTGCACCGAAAATCGTGTTCAATAATTACAAATAAACCAAACAATAAAAATATAACTAAAATAATTATAATAATATTCGATGTACTGGGAACTGCAACAGGGTATAAAGCTTTTACTGCTGATACACCATTCCAGACCTTTCTGGCCCTTAAAGCAGAACGGACACGAAGACGGTGGTCCCTGAAGAGACCCTGGGAACTGTTAAAAGCTCTTCTTACTTTAAGAGTGACCCCCAAAAGGCCACTTTCGAGTTCTTTGTTCTAGTTAGTGTTCAGACGATTTTATTCAGCTAAGGACTGAAATAGAGAGAGGGAGAGGGAGAGAGAGAGAGACCAGAGAGGAAGGACGCTCTTTACATATTTTGTTCTGGCTCACGTTGGTGGAACGGGAGCGGGGTTGCCCTCGCGCTAAAGGAGGTCAAGCCTGGGTCATCCTCCACGACCCAGCACTGCGCCCCATCATGGGCAGAGCCAGACATATCCCGGGGTGGATCTGACCCTGAGAGGAAAGGAGGGAGAGGAGAGAGATGAGAGGAGAGGAGAGAAGAAAGGAGAGGAGAGGAGGGAAGAAAAGGAGAGAGGGAGAGGAGAGAGGAGAGAACAAAGGGAGAGAGGAAGAGGAGAGATGAGAGAGGAAATGGCAAGGAAAAGGAGATAGGAGGGGAGAGGAAAGGGGAGAGGAAAGGGGCGAGGAAAGGGAGAAAGGGAGAAAGGGAGAGGAGAGAGGAAATGGCAAGGAGAGGGAGATGGGAGAGGGAGATGGGAGAGGGAGATGGGAGAGGGAGGTGGGAGATGGGAGAGGGAGGTGGGAGAGGGAGATGGGAGAGGGAGATAGAAGAGGGAGAGAGGAGAGGGGCGAGGAAAGGGAGACAGGAGAGGGAGAGGGGAGAAGAAAGTGAGAGATGAGGCAGGAAAGGTGAGAGGAAACAGGAGATGGGGAGAGAAGGAGGGGAGGAGAGAGGAGAGGACGGGTTGAGAGGGTGGGGAGAGAGGAAAGTGGAGAAGAAAGGAAGAGAAGCGAATGAGGGGAAAAGTGAGCAAAATAGAAGAGAAAAGGTGAAAAAAATATGAGGGTAATTAGAGGGTGAGGGGAAATGAGGAGACATGGAGAGGGGAATGAGAGAGTAGAGAATAATGGAAGAAAAAAAAAGGGGGGAGGGGGGAACGAATTAGAGAAAATCAACCAATCAATTGTCCATTCTGAGTCAGCTGCTGAATAAAGGCCTCTCGTATACCTCGACTGCACCAACCTCTGCCACGACACTCCTGCAAACTTCTCTATCTCGTTTCTCCACCTTTTGTCTGGTCTCCCTCTTCCCCGCTTCCCATCATCTCACGGCGCCCAGCCGGTAACACACTAGCTCCGTCGCCCATCATTCTCTCACGCTATCTTCCCTGTCCAATCCCATTTCATCTGTTTTATCGACTCCAAAATATCTTTCGCTCTAGTCTGCTCTCTCACCCAACTTGCTTTCTTGTCCTTCAGTGATATTCCAACCATTGATCTTTCCATTTTCCTCTGTGCAATTCTCAGCTTTATCGCCATCGTCAATTTCAAATTTTTACATCCGTAGATTTTAGCTGGCACTATACACAGATTGTAAACATTACGTTTCAAACATTGAGTTTGAGAGCCTATCATGATCTTATATTTACCAAACATTTCCAAACCAGCTGTGATACGCCTTTTTATTTCATTGTGATCTTTAGTTAGTTCTAGCATCTGACCTAAATAACTATAATACAATTTCTCCAAGACTCACCATCAGTTATAATCTCTTTACTCAGAACATTACTTTGATTTCACTCTTATTCATCTTCAACCTACTTCCAGACTTTCCTTGTTCGGATCACTCTACATATCTTGCAAGTCTTCTGCTGTTTCTCAAATGGAAATGTCAACCACAAATCCAAGATTAAAATAATCGCCATTAATCTTCGAACTTTTCCCTACCGAACTGAACCTTTTGAAAATATCTTCCAGGCCAACTGTAAATCTTCCTATCCCCCCCCCAACCATCCCTTTCCCCTCCCAGCACTCCCCTCTTCCCTTCTCCCTCCTTTTTCCCTCTCCCATTTCCATTCTTACGTCCCCTCTCTTTTCTCTTTCCAGGAATGTAAGAGGGGAAACGAGAGACGGAATAAGAGGGGAAACAAGATGTGAATTTTTAGGGAAAAGGGAAAACGACTCACATGGGGAAAGACGTGGGGAAAAGGTGAAAGAAATGATGGGGGGAAAAAGGGGAAGGAGGGGAGTGAAGTGTGAAAAGGAGGAAATTCAGGGATGAGTTCATAAGAGGTGAAGTGAAAACCCGAAGGGAAAAATCGAAGGGAAAAACCAAAGGAAAAAAATCGAAGGAAAAAACCGAAAGAAAAAAATCGAAGGAAAAGAAAGACTACAGAGAAGGAATGATAAATTAAGGTAAAGGGAAGGGAACAAGAGTTGACCAAAATAACGAAAGCCTAGAAAAGGAGTAGGAGAGGGGAGGGGGGAGTAGACTAAAGATGAATTGAAGAGATGACTGTGGGGAGCATAAGTCTGTGTGGAGTATAAGTGTGGGGGTGGGGGCCACCGGGGTGCATTTCATCGCCAACAATTCACCAGCGACTCTATCCTTAAGGACAATGGTTTATATGGACTATAGTTTGTTATATTATGACTGTTTATGTTATGACTATAGTTAATGGACTATAGTTTCGAAAGAGATTTATAGTCATGTTTGTTAAGAAAAGTAATTAAACCACTATTTGTCATGTAAAATGTGAAAATGTAGAAAGACAAGCAGCAAAAGAACAGAGGATGCGGTGGAGATGGAGGTGGGAGGGGGGAGGGAGGTTCAACAAACCTATGAAAACCATGGCCGAGATGTGTGTGTGTGTGTGTGTGTGTGTGTGTGTGTGTGTGTACATGTGTTGTGTAAAGAAGTGGAGGGGATTAAAATTATGGAGGGAATGTGGAGTTCGCTGGGTTACTGAGGAGAAAGAAGAGGAGGAGGAGGAGGAAGAGGAGGAAGAGGAGGAGGAGGAGGAGGAGGAGCAGGAGGAGGGAAGAGTGAAGTGAATCGCGTTTTATATGAATAGAAGGGGAGAACACGGACGTTATCGGATTATTACGGGAAGACACGAAGGACGCCATCTGCCAGCCCCCGTTGTGGAGAGAACAAAAGTGGAGGGAGTTGGGGCATGGAGGAAATACACGTGGAGGGAGTAGAGATATGGGAGTAAAGACATGGAGGGATTCGAGACGTGGAAGGAGACAAGATATGGATGGAGTCCAGATGTGGAGGAGGTTGAGGTTGGGAGTCGACACATAAGAGTCGAGTTATGGAGGGAGTCGAGACGTGGAGGGAATCGAAATATGGCGGGAGTAGAGACATGGAGACAGTCGAGATATGGCGGGAGTGGAGACATGGCGGGAGTGGAGACATGGAGGGAGTGGAGACATGGAGGGAGCAGACATGGAGGGAGTAGAGACATGGCGGGAGTGGAGACATGGCGGGAGTGGAGACATGGCGGGAGTGGAGACATGGCGGGAGTGGAGACATGGCGGGAGTAGAAACATGGCGGGAGTCGAGACATGAAGGAATTCGAGATATGGCGAGAGTCGAAACATGGAGGGAATGGAGATATGGCGGGAGTAGAGACAGAGATAATCGAGATATGGCGAGAGTCGAAACATGGAGGGAATGGAGATATGGCGGGAGTAGAGACAGAGATAATCGAGATATGGCGGGAGTAGAGACAGAGATAATCGAGATATGGCGGGAGTAGACATGAAGTTAGTCGAGACATGGAGAGTCGAAATATGGAGGGAATCGAAATATGGAGGGACTCGAAATATAGAGGGAAGAGATTCCACTCCACACATCTGAACTCCCCATTCTTGGAAAAAAGGCAAATCAATCAGATTGAGGAAGCGAAAGGAAACAGAAAAGAATATCCGGTATGGAGGACTAAACGACCTGGAGGGGAGGGTGGAGGGCAGGAAAGATGGAAGAAAAGATGGAAGGGGAGATGGAATAGAAAAACGTGGACATGTAAAAGACGGAAGGGAGGAAAGATGGAGAACATGGAGGAGATGGAGGGGGAAGAGAGGTGGAGGAGAAAGTTGGAGGGAAAATGCAATGTGGAGGAGATTGAAGACAGAGATGGAGGGGAAGAGATGGAGGGAGAAAGTGTGGTGGAGGAAAAGATGGAGTGGGAAGAGATGGAGGAAGAAATGGAGGGGAGATGGAAGAGGAAAATATGGAGTGGGAAGGGGCGGAGGAAGAAAGGGAAATGGAGGAAGAGATGAGATAGAGGAGAAATGGAGGGGGAAGGGGCGGAGGGAGAACGGGGGTTGGAGGAAAAGATGGAGGAGAAATTGAGGGGAGATGGACGAGGAAATGATAGAGGGGGAAGGGATGGAGGGGGGAAGGGATGGAGGGGGGAAGGGATGGAGGGGGAAAGGGCGGAGGGAGAAAGGGTGATGGAGGAGGAAGAGATGCAGGAAGAGATGGAGGGGAGATGGACGAGGAGAAGATGGAGGGGGAAGGGGTGGAGGGAGGAAACACGGAGGCGGAGAAGACGGGAGGGAGAAGAGATGAAGATAGAGGAAAAACGAAGAAGAAGAAGAAGAAGAAGAAGAATTAGAAGAAGAAGAAGAAGAAGAAGAAGAAGAGGAGGAGGCGAGGTCAAGAGCCGCCCTCCCTCCCTCCCTCCAGCCAGCCATCAAAGATTCACCTCTTGCGAGCACTTCCGTATTCCAAAAAACAAAAACATTTTGGCTTCAAGTCTGCTCCATTCCTTTCCAACTGCAAAACTATAAACTCAGAGGCCTTTTAGTGATCTCTCAAAGCACACAAACAATACCTCAATCTCTCTCTCTCTCTTGGCGAGGAGCCCAAGCAGAGGGATAGCTTTTAGCCTTATTTCTAAGAATCCCTAAAGAGCCATTTACATGGTCAAACCCGGTTTGTCAAACAAGTGTTTGAAGTGATGTTTGACCGTGTGAATGGGGGTACTTGGCTGTCAAACACGCTTGTCAAACAAGTGTTTGAAGTTATGTTTGACCGTGTGAGCGGAGTATTTGGTTGTCAAACAAGTGTTTGGCCGTGTGAATGGGGTATTTGGTTGTCAAACAAGTGTTTGGCCTTGTGAATGGGGTATTTGGTTGTCAAACAAGTGTTTGAAGTGATGTTTAACCGTGTGAATGAGGTATTTGGTTGTCAAATACGTTTGTCCGATGCCTGTAAACAGAAGCACAATTTCCTCCGACCCTAGGACAGAAGCGCTGGTGAAATATAGTCCATACCACCAACACCGCCCCCCTACCTTCTTCCTCCCACATACCTAAGACAATTACTACCATTACCAATGCTCGTGTACGACACTACGCTTGTGGTTGGGTCAGAGGAATTTCTTGAGCAGCCAATGGTGGGCCTTTGGGAAGGGAATGTGAGAGGATTAACCTGGAAGTCAGTGAGAGCGAAAGTAAGGTGAAGAGATGCACAGAGGGGAGAGCGTGGGGGCCGCTTTTAAAGAAGAGAAGATAGAGAACTTGAAGAGCTGCAAGTATCTGGGGTCACATAGAACGAATAGACCATGGAGGAGTCCGGTGAGGAGGTGGAGGTGAATTGTAGAGTGAGGCGAACAAGTCTTAGGGGGAGAGTGGAGAGGATGAAGTGTATGCGTGTATATATGTTTTTGTTACTGTTATTATTAATGCAATTGTTATTACAGTTATTATCATTATTATTGGAGGAGATTATATCCGTTCACTGTGCAAGGGAAGGCATACATTATGCTGGATCATTATTGAGGAGGGAAAGGGGAGACGGGGAGCTGGTGAACGAGGAGAGAATGGGAGAGATGGAAAAAGAGAAAGGGAGAATAGGTGGAGGGAGAGAGTGGGAAGAAGTGAGGGAGGGGGGAGTGGGAAGTGGGAGGGGGGAAGGGGGGAGGGAGGTTTAAATCCCGATTAGTTACGTCCATTATTTTCGGGTATCTGGGCACCAGCTGTCAAGTCCTTCGTCATGACATGTGCACACAGAATACACTCACCGTTTTTTCCTTTTGCAGCATATAAAATACAGTACATATAGCACTGAAAATGCAGCAGTCTTTAAAGACCTTGCGCATTAACTATTTCTAATGTTCCCAAAGTTGTCTTAATACAGTGTTCTCTCTCTCTCTCTCAAAAAAAAAAATCTTCCCCTTCCTCGACAATATATAATATAAAAATATATAAATACATGTATAAACGCACCCACTCCCTTTTCCCTTCCCCTGCCGCGCCCCTCAACAAGTGTAGGCCTTCCGCGCTGCGCCATCTACCTTCGGTCAAGCGAAACTGACGACCTTCCCCGAACGATGAACCCCCGTGCGGCGTTGCCCTCGTAAGGTCAACCTCTATTTGCAGTCCCGTGCCCTTTGGCTCCACCCGAACAAAGGGCTGGTGGAGGTGGAGGTGGAGAAAGAAGTGGAGTGTGATGGTGGTGGTAAAAAAGGTGGTAGCGACAAAAGAGAGAGAGAGAGAGAGAGAGAGAGAGAGAGAGAGAGAGAGAGAGAGAGAGAGAGAGAGAGAGAGAGAGAGAGAGAGAGAGAGGGAGAGGGAGAGAAAGAGAGAGAGAGAGATGAGAGTGCAGTTGTTGGGAGACCATTCAGAGCAAAGAAGAATTTAATTTAATGGAGAAGTCGGGATATAAATATGGTTAAAAGTATAAATATGGTTAAAAATATAAACACGGTTAAAATAAAAATTCTCGTTAGATTTAGAATTCATAAAACAAATTAATTTTTAAAAACCCACATACCACCTAAAGCGGAATGTCTTCCCCTATCATTTCTGAGGGACCTACACTCTAGATTACGAGACAAAATAGATAGAGAGAGAGGACAAGAAAGTGAGTAGACGAGAAAGAGGACAAGAGATAGAGAGGACGAGAGAGAACAAATAGATGACGAGACAGGAGGACAAGGGTAGGGATGAGAGAAAGGACGAGAGAGGACAGAGAAAAGGAAAGGACAAAAGAGAGGACGAGAGTGAGGATGGACGAACGAGAGAATGGACGAAAGAGAGGACAGAAAAAAAGAGGACGAGAGTGAGGACGAGATAATGGATGAAAGAGAGGAGAACAGAGAAAAAGAGTGGACAGAAAAAAAAAAGAGGACAGAGAAAAAGAGAGAATGAGAGTGAGGGCGAGAGAGGGTGAGAGAGGAAAAACAGAAGAAGAAAAAAACTCACCCACACATAAAACCAGGAAGAAGAAAAATAAAATATGTCGAAAACCGGAGGGGAGGGGGGCTATTTCCCCAGTCTTCTTTTCAGTGTATCGTCTGTGTACATTGGTGGTGGTGCTGGAGGGGGAGGGGGCGTTCTTCGGAGTTCCACGAAGGGCGTGTACAGCGGAGGCCAGCTCAAGTCCTGATCCCAAAGTTTCCATTGAACAAACGCGACTTTTCCAAACGATGAATTAGTTCAGTCTTATATTGCCTAGCAGCAAAAGATGCATCACACACACAGTGTGCACATATATCCATATACCTAATATGCGTGTATATATATATATAATATATATATATTATATATATATATATATATATATATATATATACACCAAACACTCACACACACAATGAGGTGAAGTATACCCACATCAATTACTGACACGTCATGGTTTAATCGAGAAAAAAAGGACTGGATAATGCAATACAGTCTTGCACCACCCAATACAGTCAATATACATTTCTGCCTCTCTTCCTACCATTATTCTTTTCCTCGCTCCCTTTACCACTTTTATTCTCTCCCCCTCTTTTCCTCTATTTCGTACTTTCTTCTTATATTCTTGTTCCCCTTTTCCCTTCTTCCCCTCTCCTTCTCCTCATTCTTTTCTCTAAACCCTCCCCTCTCTCTTCTTCTTCCCATTCTTTCCTCTCTCCCCTTCCTACACTCACTCTCTCCCTTTCCCTTTTTTCATTCCCCCCTTCCTTTTCTATCCACAACCCAACTCATTCACTCACGCAATCTCCCTTTTCCTCTTTCTTCTCTTCCCCCCCCCCCTCTCTCTCTCCTCTTCATGGGCATGGAATCCTCCAGCTCTTGGCAAAACACAGACGCGTCTAGACACTTGGCGCCAAATGCCGAACAGCCTACGGAATCAGGGGAGGGGGAAGGAACCCCCCAATCTCCCCCTTTCCCTTCCTCCCCCAACGCCCCCACCTCCACATTACGGAGGCCCCTCCACATTCCTCCAATAGCGGGCAACGCCAGGCAGAAGCTCGGAAGCCCTATTTGCGGAGAGTGACGTCGGAGTCCGGCACCGCCCCCTGGAGGGAGTGGATGGGAGGGGGAGGGGGGCGGCCATGTATATACACTTCATAAATATACAAGCAAGAAACAGAAGTATGGGGGAGGGGTCTCCTTCCGAGGAAGGAGGAGGGAGGAGGGAGGAGAAAGGAAGAAGGAGGGAGGAGGAGGGAGGAGAAAGGAAGAAGGAGGGAGGAGGAAAGAGGGAACATTAGCGAGTGCGTGGGAGGGGACAAAGGGGAGTGCAGGAGTAGGGGGCCATGGGGGAGGATGGGGAAGGAATCTAAGGATACAGGAGGTGCCAGGGGAGGTAAAGAGATTGGAGAAATGGCTAAAATGGGGGAATAGGGATGGGGGACGTAGATGGGAGACAAAAACAATGGGGAGGTCTAATGGGTGGGCAAGAGCGTAGCGGGGGGTTCTAAATGGGATAGAACAGAGGTGGGGAGGAAACATGGGGGGAAGTACCTGACAAGGGGAGGGTTTTAAGGGGGATAACCTGAAATAGGGAGGGGAAAGTGAAATGGGGAGGGATTTTAAGGGGGATGAAGCGAAATGGGGAGGGATTTGGGGAGAGATTTTAAGGGGAGAACCTGAACTGGGGAGGGATTTTAAGGGGGAAGAAGTGAAATGGGGAGGGATTTTAAAGGGGAAGAACATGAAATGGGGAGGGATTTTAAAGGGGAAGAACATGAAATGGGGAGGGATTTTAAAGGGGAAGAACATGAAATGGGGAGAGATTTTAGGGGAAGAACATGAAATGGGGAGAGATTCTAATGGGAGAAAACCTGAATTTGAAAATTTTCAAGGTGTGATAACCTTAAATTGGGAGGGATTTCAAGAGTGATAACCTTAAATTGGGATGGATTTTAATAGGTAATAACCTTAAATTGGGAGGGATTGTAAGGGGGGAGGACCGGTAATGGGGAGAGACTGGGGAGGAGAACTTTCAGGAGTGAAGTCTGGAAAAGGTAAAAGGCTGTCGGAGCGGGGAGATCCTCGGGGGGGGGGGCGCAAAACCCTGGAAGAGGGGAGGAAATCCTGGAAGGGGCGTCGGGGATGGGAGGAATCGGGGGGGGGGGAGACGGGGAGGCAAAAGGGGACCAGACGGGCAGAGAACGTTATCTCAGATCGCCTGGGGAGAAATTCTCATGATGGGCGGAGGGGGGGGGGAGTAAGGGAATGTGCTGCAGAGCGATAGGGAGAAAGAAAATGAGAGAGAGGGGGGTAAAGGAGTAAGAATGAATGAGAAAGTGGGGGGGAAGTGAAAGAGGAGGAGGGAGAGGGAGGGGGAGAGTTAGGGGAGAGAGGGAGGGGGAGAGAAAGAGGGAGAGAAGGAGAGGGAGAGAAGGGAGTGAGAAGAGAGGGAGAGAAGGGAGTGAGGAGAGAGGGAGAGAAGGGAGTGAGGAGAGAGGGAGAGAAGGGAGTGAGGAGAGAGGGAGAGAAGGGAGTGAGGAGAGAGGGAGAGAAGGGAGTGAGGAGAGAGGGAGAGAAGGGAGTGAGGAGAGAGGGAGAGAAGGGAGTGAGGAGAGAGGGAGAGAAGGGAGTGAGGAGAGAGGGAGAGAAGGGAGTGAGGAGGAGAGAGGGGGGAGTGAGGAGGAGAGAGAGAGGGGGGAGTGAGGAGGAGAGAGAGAGGGGGGAGTGAGGAGAGAGAGAGGGGGGAGTGAGGAGGAGAGAGAGAGGGGGGAGTGAGGAGGAGAGAGAGGGGGAGTGAGGAGGAGAGAGAGGGGGAGTGAGAGGGGGAGTGAGGGGGAGTGAGGGGGAGAGGGGGAGAGTGAGAGGGGAGTGAGGGGAAGAGATAGTGGATTGAGGGAGAGGGGAGTGAGGGGAAGAGATAGGGGATTGAGGGAGAGGGGAGTGAGGGGGAGAGAGCGGGGAGTGAGGGGGAGTGAGGGGAAGAGAGAGGGGAAGAGAGAGGGAGAGGGGAGAGGGAGGGGAGTGAGGGGGAGAGGGGAGAGGGAGGGGAGTGAGGGGGAGAGGGAGGGGAGTGAGGGGGAGAGGGAGGGGAGTGAGGGGGAGAGGGAGGAGAGGGAGGGGAGTGAGGGGGAGAGGGAGGGGAGTGAGGGGGAGAGAGCGAGGGGTGAGGGGGAGAGAGCGGGGAGAGAGCGGGGAGTGTGGGGGAGTGAAGGGGAGAATGGGGGAGTGAAGGGGAGAATGGGGGAGTGAGGGGGTGAGGGGGAGTGAGGGGGTGAGGGGGAGTGAGGGGGTGAGGGGGGAGTGAAGGGGAGAATGGGGGAGTGAGGGGGGAGATAGGGGAGTGAGGGGGTGATAGGGGAGTGAGGGAGAGATAGGGGAGTGAGGGGGAGATAGGGGAGTGAGGGGGAGATAGGGGAGTGAGGGGGAGATACGGGAGTGAGGGGGGAGATAGGGGAGTGAGGGGGGAGATAGGTGAGTGAGGGTGGGAGATAGGGGAGTGAGGGGGAGAGATAGGGGAGTGAGGGGGAGAGATAGGGGAGTGAGGGTGAGAGATAGGGGAGTGAGGGGGAGAGATAGGGGAGTGAGGGTGGGAGATAGGGGAGTGAGGGGGGGAGATAGGGGAGTGAGGGTGGGAGATAGGGGAGTGAGGGGGAGAGATAGGGGAGTGAGGGGGAGAGATAGGGGAGTGAGGGGGAGAGATAGGGGAGTGAGGGGGAGAGATAGGGGAGTGAGGGGGAGAGATAGGGGAGTGAGGGGGAGAGATAGGGGAGTGAGGGGGAGAGATAGGGGAGTGAGGGTGGAAAGGGGAGTTGAGGGGAGAGAGAGGAGAGTGAGGGTGGAGAGAGAGGGAGAGATGTAGGGAGGAAGAGAATGGGGATGGAGTAAAGGCGGGAGGGGGAAACAGGAGGAATGAGGGGGGGAGAAAGGGAGGGAGGGAGAGTGAGGGGAGAGAGGGAGAAAGATAAAAACAGGAAGGGGGAGATGGAAAGAGAGAACACAAAGGAAAAAGGAGAGAAAAACAGAGGGGGGAGGAGGAGGAGGAGGAAATAGGAAGAGAAGAGAGAGAGAAAGAAACATCCGGATAATGTGAAACGAGCAAATCGAAGAATGGAATGACAAAAGAAAATGGACGGAGGGGAGGGAAAGTGCAAAAGAAGAAAGGAGGAGGAAGAGGAGGAAATGGAGGAGGAGGAAATGGAGGAGGAGGAGGAAATGGAGGAGGAGGAAATGGAGGAGGAGGAGGAAATGGAGGAGGAGATGGAGGAGGAGGAGGAGGAGGAGGAGGAGGAGGAGGAAGAGAAGGATGAAGAGGAAGAAGAGGAGTTAGAGGAGGAGGAAAAAGAGGAGGAAGTGGAGGAACAGGATGAGGAAGGATGAAGAGGATGAAGAGGAAGAAGAGGAGGAAAAAGATGAAATGGAGGAATATGATGAAGTGGAGGAATATGAGGAGGAAGAAGAGGAGGGAGAAGAGGAAGAAGATGAGAAAGAGGAGGAAGATGAGGAAGAAGATGAGGAAGAAGATGAGGAAGAGGAGGATTAAGTGCAGTGGAGGAAGATGAAAAGGATGAAGAAGAGGAGGTAGAGGTGGAGTAGGAAGAGTAGGAAGAGGAAGAGGAAGATAAGAGAGAGAATGAAGAGATGGAAGAGGAGGAAGAGGAGGAAGAGGAAGAGGAGGAAGAGGAGGAGGAGGAAGAGAAGGAAGAAGATGAAGAGGTGGGGGAAGAGGAGGAAGATTGGGAAAATAAAGAGGAAGAAGAAGTAGGAAGAGTAAGAGGAGGAAGATGAAGAGAAAGAAGAAAATGAAGAGGAGGAAGAGGAGGAGGAGCAGAAAGGGGAAGAGGAAGAAGATTAGAAAAATAACGAGGAGGGGAGGAGGAGGAGCAGCAGCAGAAAGAGGAAGAGGAGGAGGAAGAAGAAGAGGCGGGGGGAAAGGAGGAAGATTAGGATAATAAAGACGAGGAAGAGGTGGAGGAGGAGGTGGAGGAGGAGGAAGAGGAGGAGGAGGAGGAAGAAGAGGAAGAGAATTACAGCAGTAACAACACACTATTGTGACGTCAGCGTCGCAGCTCTTGCCTGCAGAGCCTGGCTCTTTGTCTAGCGGCTACCGCTCTTGAGAGTTTGTTGTCAGCGGGGCTCTCTCTTTCTCTCTCTCTCTCCTTGGCCATTTTCCAGCCTGCCAACACTGGCACTAGAAACTGTCGCCAACACGGCGCTCTCTCTCTGACACCAAACACATGGGGGACATGCTGGGATTAATGCTCGGGGATTTTTCTTTATCTATTATTATCATTATCACACTGCGCTTGTGGCAGGGTCAGAGGAGGGATTGAGGAAGCTGGTGGCAGAGTTTGGGAGAGTATGTGATAGAAGAAAGCTAAAGATAAATGTGGGTAAAAGTAAGGTGATGAGATGTACAAGGGGTGAAAGTGGCAGTAGACTGGAAGTGATCATTAAGGGAGAGCGACTGGAGGAAGTGGATAGTTTTAGATACTTGGGTGCAAGTGTAGCAGGAAAAGGTGGAGTGAAGGTGGAGGTAGAATGTAGATTGAGAGAAGCGAGTAAATGCCTTGGTGGTTTAAAGAGTGTAATGAGGAATAGACATTTGGGAATGGATGCGAAGAGGAGACTGTATGAAGGAGTGATTGTGCCAACAGCACTGTATGGGGCAGAAACGTGGAACATAAGAGAAGAAGAGAGAAGGAGTTTGTATGTGTTTGAGATGAGGTGTCTGAGAAGTATGGTGGGGGTTACTAGGCTGGATAGAGTGAGAAATGAGGAGGTGAGGAGGAGAACAGGGGTGAAAAAGGATTTGGGAGATAGGGTTGATGAAAGAATATTAGGATGGTTTGGACACATGGAAAGAATGAGTGAAGAAAGACTAGTAAAAGAGGTATGGAAGGCAGATGTGGAGGGAGTGAACATGAGGGGACGTCCTAGGATGAGGTGGATGGATGGGGTGAAGGGGGCTTTGGGGAAGAGGGGAATGTCTGTTGAGGAAGGAAGGGAGAGGACGGAAGACAGAGGTGAGTGGAGAGTGGTTGTATATGGATGATGTTGTGACTGCATGAGGAGGAATGGGCGGGGGGGTGGGGTAGTATGTGTGAGTAAATTTTGACGCAGCCCGAAGGGATTTCTCTCCGTCCTCGCCTTATATGCAAAGGGGGACGGAGAGGGGGGGGTCGCCGATTAAATGAAGCGGCCTTGCTGTGGATGTACTGTGTCTTGCGACACTGCTTCTGACCCAGGGCGGTGGGCAGGGTGCAGGGATGACCCGTCATCCAGGAGGTGCTCAGATGAGAGGAAGGGTGGGAGGGGTGTGGAGTGTATTTAGGGATGAAATGGGTGGGAGTGTTTTTATGCCTTTCCCTTTTTGGCTACCTCCCTTGGAAGGGGGAAAAAGCCTTGGTATATGTATGTATGTATTATCATTATCAATTGTATGGGGAGGATGAGTGGGTATATAGAACGAAAGTGACGAATGTTTGGGGATATATATATTTTTTTATTATTATTATTATTATCATTATTATTATATATATTTATATTGTATAGGAAGGATGAGTAGGTATATAGAAAGGGAATATGTAAAGTGACAGTGAAGGGGAGAAAGGGGTAGGGGAGGAAGGGGAAAGTGGGGGAAGGGGAGGGGGAGGGGGAAAGTGGGGGAAGGGGAAGGGGAGGGGGAAGTGGAAGGGAAGGGGGAGAGGGAAGTGGAAGGGAAGGGAAGATGGAAGTGGAAGGGGAGGGGGGAAGGGGAGGGGGGAAGGGAAGGGGGAAGGGGAGGGGGGAAGGGAAGGGGGAAGGGAAGGGGAAGGGGGGGAAGGGAAGGGGGAAGGGAAGGGGGAAGGGAAAGGGGAAGGGAAGGGGGGAAGGGAAAGGGGAAGGGAAGGGGGGAAGGGGAAGGGAAGGGGGAAGGGAAGGGGGAAGGGAAGGGGAAAGAGGGGAAGGGAAGGGGAAAGAGGGGAAGGGAAGGGGGAAGGGAAGGGGGAAGGGAAGGGGAAAGAGGGGAAGGGAAGGGGAAAGAGGGGAAGGGAAGGGGGAAGAGGGGAGGGGAAGAGGGGAAGAAAAGGAGGGAAGGGGGAAGAAAAGGAGGGAAGGGGAGGAAGGGAAGGGGGAAGGAGGGAAGGGGGAAGGAGGGAAGGGGAGGAAGAAAAGGAGGGAAGGGGAGGAAAGGAAGGGGGAAAGGGAGGAAGGGGAGGAAGAAGGAGAGGGGAAGGGGGAAGGGAATGGAGAAAGGAAGGAGATGAGGAGGAAGGTGAAGGAAAAGAAAAGGAGACAGAGGAAGATGAGAGAAGTGGAAAAAGAAATGGGCAACAAAATGTGGTAAAGAAAGATACATACTACAGAGAAAGAGGGGGGAGGAGGAAGAGGAGGAGAAGGTGGACGAGGAAAAAGACGAAAAGAAAAAGAAAACAGAAGAGGAAAAAAGAAGAAAGGAAGAAGGATGAGGAACAAATCAAAGTGATGCAACGGACTGATCCACGGATGATGTCCAAAAATTACATGAATTACTGGTATCACAGAGTTGCGGATAACATATATAGACGAGCTAATGGGGCGCCACTATCTTTGTGACATAAGTAGTCACATTGCAACATTTCACAGTCACCTAAATATCCACGATAATCAATCTCTTTAATTATGTAATATGGTTAGGTTCATGTCCATAATATATATATATATATATATATATATATATATATATATATACTGTATATACATATATATTGTTTTCCACTGTTTTGACTTATGATTATTATTTACCTGGACAGGTTGGACTACAATCCTAAAGAAATCTCCAGCAAGGATACTGTGAACCACTTAGTTTTCTAACATTCTGCCTTATAGTACCTCATGAGTTTCTTTTGTCCTCATAGTCCTCCTTTGACTAACTTGTTTTGGAAACCTATGGTCACAGGGTCCATGGGTAACTGGGGGCCTACTGAAACTAGTTTGTCATGCAAGAATTGTTAAAAAACAAAATAAAATTATATATATATATATATATATATATATATATATATAATATAAATTAAATTAAATAATAATTATAAATACAATAAAAAAAAAAAAAAAAAAAAAAAAAAATGGCAGACATTGTATTAAAGTTCAATAACCATTTTTAGTAAAAAGTAATCATATTCTATTAATTTCAAATTTAAATTAGTTATATATATATGTAGAACTCTGAATGGGTCCCAGTAAAGATATATATTTTTATCAACCACAATACACTTTAATTCTAAGCCATCAACATTGAGAGATTCACAAAGGCCAACATGCAGAAACTGAAATGTGGTATGGCCAAGGACTCAAACCCTGGCTAGCACGTAACAAGAGTTAGTGACTTAACCAATTGCACCATACACATTTCTACATACATATACATATACATATATATATATATATATATACTGTATATATATGTATTGGCTACTGAAACATCCCATATTTCTATAAATTTGGGGACTCAATGTAGTGTAGGGCCCACAAGTAGGTAAATCCATACCTGACCCTACCCTGCCCCCACAATAACTCTTTAGAAAGCAGGGATGTCAAGTACCACTTTCAGATAAAAATGTCTATTTTGACCATTGTCCTATAGTTTGTATGGGTAAATGTAGATAAAAACCATAAAAAATTGCAATAAAAAAATAAATAAATAAATGAATAAATAAAAATAAATAAATAAAATGAATAAATAAATTAATAAATAAAATAAATAATAATAATAAATAAAATAAATAAATGGTAATAATGTGAGACTTAAACTAAATAATACAATGTAATTATTGTTCACTTTTTTATATCCACCTGTAACTTTTTTTTCCATTTGCAATTTACACATCGTCTTTTCTCAATACTCGATGGTAAACAACTTTCTGAAATTACTCAACCTTTATAACGGGAATGCTGGTCCATATTGAAGAACTTCTCTAAGGACCCAACTCCTAGACTTTCTAAGTCTCGTTTCCAGTTTCCATTTATCTTTATTGGCGAGATAAAGTGTCATTCATAGATTGACTGCCCTATAAAATGTCCTCACTCTCCCAGTGTCATATCTCAGGCGGCCAAGAGTGGAAATAACACCAAGAATTTTTGTTCGATCGGAGAGCCTAGTCATGAGAAAAGTTCTCGGCTATGACCCTCGATCAGTGGTTCCCAAACTTCTTGGCACTGTGCCCTCCCCTTCTCTCCACCCCACAATCCACCTTGGGGCAATATTCCCCTTCCGACTAGTCCTCCACCCCTTAAGTTGAATGAACGTATTCACCTCTTACACGTCTGCATTTGAATAACAATAATCAACCAGTACGATACCTCACATCAAAATACCTGTGGCTGCTGCAAGATTCCCCAAGGAAAACAGGAACCTCTGTCTATTTACCCACATGTTCAATTCACTCCTATGAACAGTCTGATTCTTATGTTAGAGGAACAAGGGAAACCAATACAATAAATTATCATATCCTCCACTTATTATGGATCAACACACCAGTTCTGCAATATAATTTCTTTCAAAAATCAAAATACTCGACCTGACATCTTGTGTAATTAACCGGGACAAGAACCAATTAAATAAATATAAAAACTATTATTTTCTTCACTGACAAATAAATAGAATAAAAATTGATAAAATAAATAAACAAATAAACTGAATTGAAAACAATAAATATAAAGATAAATTTTGTCTTCCAGAATTTTACAAGCACCCATATCATTGATCTGGCTATACAGATACTGTTAGGCCCTTGCCAGTAATCTAAAGGCTTTGGATCTTCTGCAAAAGACCAGGGATTGATTGACTGATTGTCAAACAACCTCCCTCATTACAGTAGACCAGTGATTTTTTACCTTTCTTGTCTCTCCTTCTCCTTTTCCCAACAACATTTTCACCTGTGGACCCCAACAACAATAAAACAGAGCATCCATACATCACAAGCTCTGAAGTGTTTTGCTGTTAAGCACCATACATAACAAGCTATGCAAAAAGCAGCTTAAACAGCAAAACAATTCCAGTAAAAACATGAAAGTAAACAAAATCCCAGCAGATGCAGTAGACCATATTCTTTTTTCTCCTCCTGGGTTCATTAACAAATAAAATGTGACCTTATAGGGGAGCACCACACCTCTTTCTGAGAAAACAAGTCTAGGCTGCCAGCCCAATATTTACATTTACCTGGCATCCTCTTTGTAAATCTCCACAAGTGCCCAACCACATGATATATTAATAGAAAATTAAACATTGAATTTGTATATTATAATACATCAATGTAATATACATTTTAGTGGCAGAAATAAAAAATATATAAAAATGATACAGTAGCTAAACTTGAACATCACCGAGCGTTGAGACACTATGTTTGTTTCTAGTCGAAGACAAACTATCGCAAGTCTAATTAATCCAATCTAACCTAACCAAACCTCCTATGGGGTATGCAGTTAGCATCCCTAGAAGTCATCATATTTGACTTGATAAATTTCTGAGACTTCTGTTAGTTCATCTTCAAGGTGGGTGGGGGGTGGGGGAGGGGTCATGCATCTCGTACCTCACCAACGTCTGAGTTGTAGCTAGTATATAACTTTTAGCATTTTTTTTGTTATTAATTTCCCCCAAGGAAAGCATGTATTACATTAATGTACCTTAATTTACAAAATTAATATCTGATCTTTCATTGATATATCACTTAGGAGTGCACTTCTGGATAGATATCCATTAATCTCCTCCTTGGCACTTTCTAAGCAGCAAAGGCATCAACTATGACAGGAGACTCATCTCCACTCATCAAACCCTCGCCCTGTACAAAAACAAGCTTCATTCTCAGCCAAATAAAATCACTTGGCAGCAACCAGAAGAAAATATACAAGGCATTAAAGATTAAACATATCTATTCCTTCCTTTGCCCCCCACAACAAAGGGGATAGACCTGAAGAGGGGAGGAAGAGAAGGAAAAGAAGAGACAGGAGGAAGAGGATGGAGTGAGAAAAGAGAAGAGATGAAGAGAGATGAGATGAGAAGAAAGGAAGAGGATGACTTGGGATGAAAGCAATAAGAGAATGATACAAAAAGCTCATCTCCATAAAAGATGTCCTACATTAGGTTACATTAGGTCTGACCACCTTCTATAGCACTGGTTTCCAACCTTTTCAACTTGACAAACCAGTTGTTAAGAGGGTGAAAATCTGCAGACCCGTACCATGCATACATTTATATAGTGACTATCAATCATTCAATTGGTCCATTGCCTTTGGTCTCTCTTGCAGAAGACCTACAGCCTTCAGTGACTATACAAGTGCAAGTGTATGCCTGTCTTGTTGACTTGACTCATCCTCTTTGAATTATGTTACTGGTTACTATCTATCAATCAATTTCTATTTCATAATTACTTGTTAAAAAAAATTGTAAATTTTGTTTGTTAAACTAATTTAATTTTCTTGAGTTAATATCAAAATAACAGGACACTAGTAATGCAATCTGGTGGGCTAGCAAATCACAAGTCATGGGCTGGCAGGAGTCAGCAGACCATGGGTTTAGAACCAGTTTTATAACTCCACAACAGGCAGCAAGAATGGTGCACTCTTGCAAACAGCAAGCCAGTTTCACATTTTAAATGTCCATTAATGTTGGTTATTAGTTTCCAATTAATCTTTATTGAAAAAATATATAGTAGTAGTAATAATAATAATAATAATAATAATATATACATACATATACCAAGGGCTTTTTCTCCCTTACAATGGAGGTAGCCAAACCCAAAGGCATAAATCCACTCCCACCCATTTCATCTCCCACATATTCCACTCCCATTCATCATCCCTCCCTCCCGCTTTTCTAGGCTCCTCCTGGATGACGGGTCATCCCTCCATCTTACCCACTGCCCTGGGTCAGAAGCAATGTAGCAAGACACAGCACATCCACGGCAAGGCCATTTAATTTATTTGGCAACCCCCCCCCCCCGTCCTTTCATGCAGAAAAAGATGGTCAGTAAACAACAACTGGCTTATCTCCCATTTTTCCCCCATTTTCTTTAACCATCTCCAATCCCCAGCCCATTACCCTTGCATTTACCTTACACCACCCCATTCATGTATAAATTGAACAACCATGGTGACATGACACATCCCTGGCAAAGTCCCACTTTTACCTCAAACCACTCGCTCTCTCCATTTCTAACACAGGCTCTACTATTGTAAAAACTCTTGACTGCTCTTTACAGCTTTCCTCCTATCCCATATATCTGCAATATCTCCCACAGTACCTTCCTATCTCCCCTGTAATAGGCCTTTTCCAAATCCATAAAGGTCCAAAAAACATCCTTATCTTTTCCTAAAGCTTTCTCACATATCTACCTTACTACAAAAATCTGATAATAAAATAAAAACGAATAAAATCAAATAAAACAAATAAATCTTTAGAATAAATAGATCTCTTGAATGACACAAGAAATATGTTAAACTGACTAATATCTGAAAGTAAATAATCACCCAAAAATTTTATATAAAAAATTGGAGCATAATCAAGCTCAAGACCACAAGGTACAATTTGCTATACAAAATTCTCTAACACTATCAAGCCAGCTTGTACAAAATCCCCCTTTACTACATATGAATCTACTGTCTTTACCCTTTCCAAAATAGATATATACTTAGGCAAGGTAGTACTGCAGTGAATACCACATAAATACTGAATCTTCTAATCAGGTTCCAATAAAATCATAGACTGAATATTAGAAAACTGTACCTCCAGATTATTTGCCACACCCAGAGCTGAATCAAAACTCACTCCAAAAATAGAATTTAACAAGAGACCACTTCTATCACAAGGAGCTATGATCATGGAGTAAAGATTGTAAAATATTCATACAAACTATGAAATAAAAGAAATAATAGTCTGAAGAAGTTGAAATAACCTAACAAAACCCAATACAGTACAATACTTTGATCACTGGAAGGTAGCAACTGGACAGCAGGAGAAAAGTATTTACTTTATTGTACGGTAATACACAAGAAAGAAGCTGCACATATGGAGTCGTCTCTTTTTCTCCAATCATTGTACCTAAATTTTAATTAATTTCTGGTTTTAGCTCACATTATAATATCTTCACGCTATTCCTGGGATTGATGGATCTGTATGGAAAACTATATCCTTTTGACATGCAATCTTTTTTAATTTGTTCCAACGACATTGTGACACTCCCGTCCCAAACTAAGACCTTTCTTTTTTATCTACTCCACTTAAAGATCTAATACCACTATCAAGTCACTTCTTTCTCTCTTTTCTCTCAATAATGACTGGTTCAAAGCTTTCAATTTCTTTTCATATATATTTTATCTGCAGGCCTGAGAACCAATTTGATCACTGCTCTCTGTACTCACAAAATCTAGTTTATAGTCCTCCACTTCACGCAGATCACACCACCACTAATCTAGGGCAGATTAAGCATTCTATGATATTTTTTCATCAACTAATCCATACAGCAAAAAGCTATTTCATGTTTGTCAATAAACTGTGTTTCACTAATTATTCTGCTGATATATTTGTTAGTTGGCAACCCCAACCCTCCCAAATAAAAAATAAAACTATATGGTAGGTTATGTTAGATTACACTGGCTTGTATTGGAGAGCAGATTTTGAAATATATTGCAAATTCTGCACATACTTTGTTGTATATATAAAATGTGTAAATAGTGAACAGCAACCCTCAATACACGTTTATTTGCACTAATCATACTGACACCGAAGTAGTTTATCTCCCCCTCCTATCAATCCTACTTTAAATAAAGACATTTAACTATTCCACAATTCAGTAAGAACGTTAATATTACAAAAACTTATGGAACTACATAATGTTATGCTCCAAATGGATTTTTATTTCAATTAT
Source organism: Oratosquilla oratoria (assembly GCF_046742065.1). Classification (NCBI taxonomy): domain Eukaryota; kingdom Metazoa; phylum Arthropoda; class Malacostraca; order Stomatopoda; family Squillidae; genus Oratosquilla; species Oratosquilla oratoria. Next base: position 2,969,587 of record NC_134809.1, read on the forward strand.
TACTTCAATTAAAGAAATACCATGTGCATCTCAAGCTTACTTCTGATGCTTCTTACAGCTAATTTCATAAAATTTTCTTACAATAACAGGCCCCATTCCAGAGTCAAGGTTATCCTAAACTTCACCATTTTCCTTCAAGCTCAACATGCCTCAAGAGTATCAATAAATATAGTTTTCCATACTGATACATGGCATTGTATTCTAGACTACTTCCAATGTTTTGCACCTAGGAGCAATGAAATGTACTTTCCACACTGGACTCCAGATATAGATCCTGTGTAGATATTTTTGTAACAATTTCCAAGCTTTATCTTCTATTCTCCTCCTAGACTGTTTCTTCTTACTATACCAAATAATGAGTGCAGAAAAATATTTCTAAACATCCTTCTGACATTCTGTCTTCTTGTGTTCCTTGCTATGTCCTCTTGATATTCTATTCTTTTGTCCCACACTAATAGATCTTGTCCATAATTTTCAAAGTTCTAAGGAAATGACAGGTGAAGCCTACCAGGAAATAACACTGCAGCAAGAAACAAGTACAAGAAGCACCATCACATAAAAAATGGTAAGATCAAGTTTCAACCAGCTGCAGATTTCATGAAAACCCCACCTCCACCCAGATGTGTAGTCCCAAGGAGCCACTACCAGTTACCTGGGAGCCAATGGGTGTCCTGTAACAAGACTTGGGACAATGCATTGATTCATAGTTCTAGAGATGGAATCACATTGCTTTTCTTCTTTCTTCCAGCATGGGCAATCCCAACCTGTCTAGCCTTTCCTTGTACATCTGCCAAGCAGGAAGAGACCGGGCTTAGTGGTCTATCTTATATCTTTCCTATCATGTGGAAAAACACTGCTACTGCCTCATGGCAATCTGTTTTTTGAAGAATCTATGCTTGAAAAAATAAAAAATAAATATATAAAAATAAAATAAATAAACTCATATTTTGGGAATCCAGTTTGACGTAAAGCTCACCTTCAGGCATGGTATTCATTCATTCATGAGTTAACTGTTTCACAAAAACAGGAAGGCTTACACAATCTTTCATGATGTGTACATCTTGGTCAGTTGCTTATAATGTTTCCTGCTCCTGCTGTTCAAATGATGTAAACCAGATTTGCCTTCTACTGCAGCATCCCAACTGCATCTCATTTTGTTTTGTATACAGCTCATATTCTTTGTAGCCATCTTGGACAGTTGAAACTATCATCACAAATGATAGCAGCATGTATAATGTATAAAATATTGCCCAATCCATCCTACCCATAACATAATTCAATTCTCAGTCTGTATGTGCCACCCAGGAGCACACAGCTTGATTTAACTCTGCATCTGCTTACTCACCCAAAGCTCTCATCTTTCATGGGCCAGGCTGCTACAATGTCTAACTTCTTCCCTCTGTTTTTTGGGTGTGAGATTCATCATGGTCTTGGACCATGTGTTGGGCTTGTGATTGACAGCTATTTCCCTCCTGGAAGAGACCTCAGAGCTCATATATGATATGTGTGTGTTTATTTACCTAGTTGTATCTTACAGGAAGGGGAGTTAGGCTCATGGTGTCCCATCTCTGTATCTCACCATATCTAATTTGCTCAAATTCTTGTACTGTTTTTGCACACACTCTTGTTTCATCTGGTATGTTCCATACATCCACCACTCTGTGGGGGAAGCCGTTTTTTTCTGGTCTCTTCTATAACTGTCCTTTTTGAGTTTCCTTCCATGTCCTCTTGTGTTTCTCTCATCCAAATTTAATAAGTCATCTGTATAAAGGATTTCCACACTTCTCATAATTCTGTAGATGGTCAACAGGTCACCTCTTTCTCTTCTTTGTGTGTGTATCAGAGAGAGAGAGAGAGAGAGAGAGAGAAAGATGGGGAAAGGGGGAAGAGAGAGGGAGAAGGGGGAGAGAGGGAGAAGGGGGAAAGGGGGAGAGAGAGGAAGGAGAGGGAGACAGAGGGATATATATATATATATATATATATACTGTATATATGGAAAGGGAGAGGGAGGGAGGGAGGGAGGGAGGGAGGGAGGGAGAGAGAGAGAGAGGGGGGGAGGGGGAGAGGGAGAGAGAGAGAGAGGGGGGGGAGGGGGAGAGGGAGAGAGGGAGAGAGGGGGAGGGAGAGAGAGAGTGGGAGGAGGGGGCATATTATGTTAACCTTGGAAGACCAGTAATAAAACCACAAAGAGAGGGAGAGAGGGAGGGAGGGAGAGAGGGAGGGAGGGAGGGAGGGAGAGAGGGAGAGAGGGAGAGAGGGAGAGAGGGAGGGAGAGAGGGAGGGAGGGAGAGAGGGAGGAGGGAGGGAGGGAGGAGGGAGGGAGGGAGGGAGGGAGAGAGAGAGAGGGTGGTATATTATGTTAACCCTAGAAGACCAATGATAAAACCACAAGTAATATTACATAATAATAACATGCCCTCCCCATCTTATGTAAACATGGTGTTCATCAAAACACAGGTGTTTCCTAAACAATCATTGATGGCATTGTCATAAGATACATAAATATGCATTGTGAAATTTAATATCAACATTGTAATAAACAGTGCATGAAGTGATGTACGTTTGTCCTTATAATAATTGAATTACTTAAAAAATTATATAATGTACAAGATAAATAGAACTTGTGGCAAACATCCAGAACAGAAGCACATTCATGCATAAACTATATGCAGACAATTTGGCTTCCTAATTATCGAACCATAAAACTCTTATACAACTTTCCTCCAAAAATAACATGATAATTTCATCGACCCTTCCATACTACGTGATTCTTGTCCTGGTTGCTCCTGTGTTTGTGTTTCCATGGCACCCCTTTGGTTCATGATAAATTTAACACAACTCAATTACCCAATTCCATATTGAAGGGCCTTTATCCTTTTACATTTTGCACTTCTCCATCACACCACTTTGGGAGCAACGGATCAACGAAAAGTCCACAATGGAAATAAGCTAACATGCTTTTTTGTGTTATCCTCAGCATTTGTAATTGTTATTTCAAACTGTGTTCTTTTCATTATCTGCACTTCATGTATATTGATTCAATGCCAAACTTATTATTGTTATTATTATTATTAATATGAGCAACTTAATTCATATTATGGCATTTCTAATGGTATGTTTTAACACAGAAGAGCTGCAATAACATTCCATGCTGTGTTTAAGTCAACATCAAGCAGATGCTCTTGGACAATTTACAAAAATATACAAGAGTAGATGAAGTTAGGTCAGATTTCAGTAAAGAGTAAATCATATTTAACTGATGTGATTTGGTCAATAGTTGCAGTGCAGTTTTAAATATCAACACTTTTTTTTTCTTTCTTTTATACACTATCTAGTCATAGGGTAGCCATATCCAAACCCCTCCCCAAAACTATTTTTTTTTCTGCAAGTTATCTGACCTGAAGTCTACATGTGTAATCTGCTGAAAATGTTAAGTTGTAGTAATTATAAAAAAATATTGGTACTTGTGAGTTATCTACTGCCATTTTCTCCCAATGCATTACTAGCGAGTTAGGCCAGACTTTTTTTTTATTCACTGGGTTATGGGCGCCATGGATCCTTCACCTAAAATTGTCAGGCTGGATTCCCCCCTCCCCCCACTTTTGTTTCATTTATACCTTCTCACTGGCCATGCTGATGAGTACAAGCTACATTGTGTACCAAGCTTTGCATGTTTTGTACAAACAGTAGGCCCACATTTTCTTTTAACTTTCGTATACCAGCACTATTCAGCAGTTTGATGGAGAGAGAGAGAGAGAGAGAGAGAGAGAGAGAGAGAGAGAGAGAGAGAGAGAGAGAGAGAGAGAGAGAGAGAGAGAGAGAGAGAGAGAGAGAGAGAGAGAGAGAGAGAGAGAGAGAGAGAAAATGGGGGGGGGGTGAAATTGCTGGCTTTTATTTTATTTTGATTTTGGGTTTTCTAATGTCTGTGAGCCCATAACCCAAATGAATAAAAAAAAGTCTGTCTTCATCTGCCACCACCTTTTAATTTACATTTTGATAGCTTGGCCTAACCTGACCTAGGGTGCCACACCTAACCTGACCTAGGGTACCACACCTAACCTAACCTTGTAGGTTATCCGTCAAGATGTAAATTAAAAGGTAATGACAGATAATCCACAAGTACTGCATTGGTAAAATCTGATGACTGATAACTTACAAGTACCAAAATATTCTACTATAATCTACTTTTTTTATATTGTTACAAAATAATGAATGCTATTTCATGGCTACTTGACTCCTATAGCTGTAATGCAGCTGAGTAATGAAAGTGTTAACAACAGCAACTACATATATATATATATATATATATATATATATATATATATATATATATATATATATATATATATATATATATATATATATATATTGTTAATAGTTGTGGGATTTAATTCCTACCTGAAGTATGTCCCAAGTAATTATTTGTTCAACTGATAAAAAATTAGTTTTAACCATTTCTATACAATGATGGTGTCATGAGGCATGAGTGGATACATGAGGATGCTGGCATCGGTGTCTTGATTATATTTTTTGTAGTTATACGTGAGTTACCCCCAGATTCTGTGAACTGGTTTGATCATGTTTTCTGTGTTTATTATTAATCAAGAGCAAAAGAGAACAAGTAATACAGCAGTGACTTTATATTTTATAATGCAAGTAGTGAGTGTGATGCACTGTTCATATAGCAGCTGATGATGCACACAAGAATTTGACTCGTACTAAAGTGGTTAAAGTACTTGGGTCACCTGTAATTGGGAATGAAGTTGAGTGGAAGTGAATTATAGTACTGGAAGCAAGTAAATATCATGGGGGGAATGAAACGTGTCGCGAAAAATAGTCACCATTGGACGAAAACAAAAAGAAGACTGTACAAGAATGACAGTGCCCAAAGCACTGAGGGAAGAAGAGACTTGGAATTTAAGGGAGGCAAAAAGAGCCTAATTTTATTTGGGATGATGTGTTTAGGAAGTATGGGGGGATGGTGGGTCATGAGGATGATGAGAGCGAGCTATATGGAGGTGGGCAGAGTGGGGCAGAGGGAGGTTGAGAGACCTGGTAAATGATGCCGAGATGGCTTGTGCATATGGAAAAAATTAGTGATGAAAGACGAACAAAAAGTGTGGAGAGTAGAAGTGGATGGAGGAAACTTGAGAGAGAAAACAAAAATAAGGCAAATGGATAGGGTGAAGAGAGCACTGGATGCAAGAGGAATGTCTGTTAATCAAGAATGGGGTGGGGTGGTTGGGGGTGGAATCTCCATACAATAATGCTGCAGGTGTAAACTAATTCTGGATGTCAGGCCCTACAGTGAAGGTGTCGTTTTCATGCACTGCCTTTAACACAAGCAGTGTGATGGAGGGCAGGGACAATCATTTACCAATGAGGAGCTAAGACAGATGAGACAATGAATGGATCTTTGGATGATTGTGCACTGGGGGTAGGGATGGGATGTATGCTTCAACTCAGCCTATGTCCTAGCTCCATCTCGACTATATTCTAAATATAGTTTTAGTACTATAAACACATTTATCTACATATGAGAGTTGGTCAGGATGTTGCTTGATTGCTCTTGCAATGATGGCATCGCCTGACGTATACATCTAAAAGGTCAGCATCACCTGATACAATTCTCCTAGTTGCCTAATATCTCATCTGTACAACTATGAGAGCATGCATGTGCTCACCATTATGTATCTACACACCCATGTAGCAATCTAAACCAACACACAATTGTAACAATGCAATACCCTCACTTATGTAAAGTAATAGCAACCCAATGTTAAAATGTGCTTAATTCAGCATCTCCTTGAAGCCAGATGACACTTTGAGCAATGAACACTGGTAGTCTGTAAGTTATAAGGTTCCTGATTGGAACTCTGCCAGTAGCTGTAGTTGATACAGAAATAAAACTTAGGTTTTACTAACCCTCTTACAGCTACAAGTCATTCCACTTATAAAAGTAAAAAGAGGTATATGCATGTAAAAATTATGAGGGAGGGCTATGGAGAGCATGAAGGCACACTAGACAAGAATGGTACTCAAAAGCCTATCCAACCAAAATCAAAACATCTGGCCACCATACCAACCCATAACACCAAAGTTATATATTAAAAATCTTATCTTATGCACCTACAATGTTATGCATGTCCTTTCTTAACTTACACCTTTATATGGGTAAGGGTGGAGGTTATGCTATAATACATTAAACTGTGGGTATTGAAATAATGCCATTGTGGGGGTTATATTACAGAGGAGCCTCAGTTCACAAATGAATCTATTCATGAATAATCCAGTTCAGGTGCAAAAATCTAATACAAAAATTCTCACTTCACGAAGCATACCCCAGAGTACAAACACCTTTGATAAAATGTTGATGCACCACATGCAAATATATTGAGAACACTCCAATTTGCTAACATGTTCACCCCAATTATGATGCTTTTGTTATACCTTTTATCTTTTTTTTATTGTTATTAAAATTCATCCCTGTCCCCTGCCCACTACAATAGAAATGCTTGTCTAACTTCACTGACTGGATTAAGACCCACTTTTGGCTTGCTACAGTTTTCTGGCTCTCCCATAGATCTCCAAGAAGTAATATTGGGCTGTGTTGTTACAGTATCGGTATGGGATATCTACGTCACTGGCATATAATATTTAAAGGAAGGAGTTCGTCACCAATTGTCAGCTCTGCTTGTGTTATAAAAAAAAAAAAAAAAAAAAATAATAATAATAATAATAATAATAACAATAATAATAATAATAACTAAATAAATAAAAATAAATAAATAAAGAAAATAGTTTTAGCCGATTGAAAGAGATCTTGGGTCTAGTCCTGTGTCCTACTAAAGATCAAAGTGAGTGCGATGATGCGTTTTGAGGTCTAATGGCATGGAGATCATCTTATGTGATGTCTGTCTTGTACAATCACCACTTACAGGTACCCATCATTACACTAGTTTATAGGCATCATATGCACTATAACTGCAATATCATCTTAATTTACTAATGATCCTTCTCCATAATATGGCATTGTGGGACATTTTTGGTTTGGTTAAATATCATTTATATTGGACAACAAAATGGTTTCACTTCCAATAACTAACAAATTTGTATAAGAAAAAAAAAAAAAAACTTAAAACCTATATAAATAATAAAATTAATATTATGAAATATATCATCAGAAAGTAAATAATCACATGGAAGTCTATAGGATTCAACAACTCCATGGGCACATACTCTTTCTCAATAAGCTTATGAAGCTTACAAATAAATGAAGACAATATTGCTGTCATTTCCCGACTCCTAGGGCTTTAACCAATCAAGGCACAAGAAAAATTTATCAGGCAATTCAAAATACACCAGAATTTTTATATACTTCTTAATAGAACTCTGCCTCAAATAATATTTACCATAATGACAATGAAAAAGTAGGGATTAGCCATTTCTGGCCAAGGAGAAATAAGCTAAACTTTGTTTCTAGTAGAAAAAAGTTGGACCATTTGCAGTCTTGTATTTTGCATACTAACAACCAAACCTTAATTTTGGTTGTAATAGATAGTGCCAAATATTGGCCAAGATTTTCAAAATTTGGTCTTGGGAAAAGCCACACTAACAGCGAGACTAGTAAAACACGACATACCTATTACTTATCAAAAACATTACCTAAACTGACCAATTCTAATTAGCGCACTTATTATGAATAGTAACAAAAATAGCAACTAATGTTTCACAATTTCCTAAGTCCTTAACCTGCCCGAGTACAACTGTTGGCTCAGCTAAAAATAAGTTCCAGCATCTAGTAGGGAATTGTCGCAGGACGGAAAAGAACTATCTACGTTATCCTGAGGCCAAGTATACACATCTTGCATGACACGCCCCTATAATATCTAGCAAAGAACAAACCAAATGCTGACTGGCTTATTACTCAATCTCTATGCCACTGTACAAGATATTGTAAAAAAATATATATAAAATAAAAAACCTGCACCAGATAGGTATAACACTAGAAAATTGAACTAATAAATCTATTTGGTCTGAATAATCTTATTGTGCTACTGATGTTAAGATGCCCCAGTCTTGCCAGTAAACTGTTTTATACTGACAGTTTCCCTGATTAATAAATTTATATCCAATCACTATCCCCACCATTCAGGATTTAAACTGTTCACATACTGTTTACTCTTACAACAAAAGCTTTGATTACCAGATGGCATAAACTACCACTCTCTCTTCAACATTAAACATGGGAATACATTTCCACTCAGGGTAAAGTTTACATTTTTAATTAGCTCAAACACCTCATGGGATCTGGCACTAACAATCCTACTGTAGTGTCAATCATTGTTTTTTAATCAGGACCATAACTGCTTTAAAACATAAAGTGAAGCTATACGCGTCGATCGCAACCTTGACCCAGCCTGACATTATGCACTATGGGAGTTCGTATCGAATGTACGGTACCGCGGACTCAACGTACACAACCGCCATTTCCCAAAGTAATTCAAATTCACTGAAACTCTCGCAAACCAAACGAAGTCCATATATCAAACGAATTTTCTATTTACCTATACGCACTGTATTTAATAAAGGATTTCAAATATTTTTGTTAGTGCTTCTCATATCTGTAGAAAATGGGTTGGTCAGTCTAGGCAAGAGTCTGTTTGAATACTCACCCGTTCTAGCTTATGGAAATATTCTTTGAGGAAAGAGATGGGGTTTTCAGGTCGACTGACACACAGGCTAACGATGGCATCCTTTAGTATCTGTTGAATGTTATGGCGCTGCACGTACGCCTCACATTCACGGAGACTTTGCTCTTCTTCAAGATTAGTAGCCATCTTGGTGAGAGAACCACTGATGAAAATCAATAGACGAATGAAAGAGCGAACTGTGTCGTCTGCAGCTGATGAAGAGGATTTGCACAAAAGAGCATCAATATTTTTTAGTAAGTTATATTACATTCTATTTTATGTCAAATTTAAAGTATTTTATCTTATTTTATTCAGCCATACAAGTTTCTTCTTATTTATATATTACCACAAATGCAGACGACAATCCATTGTCCCAAATCCATCTGCAATGTTTATGCATATGTTCCATCACCAAGCCGTTTAGGAATGCATAGTGCACGTTCAAGTTATGTTTTGTTATACAGCTCTATGAATTTATAGGATGTGAAGCAATATTGTGTCAAAAAACATAAAAGTGAAACGTAAACAATCTTGTCTTGTCTGTGGAGGGAGGGGTAGAGAGGATAGGTTTGGAAGTCCGGTTGATGTGATTTTTTTCAAACTGTTGTGGAAGTCATATTTGAATCTATGCCTTATAGTAGCGTTCATTTGGTCGAATGATAGTACTGATACTTAAGACTAATTCACAATAACTGCTCGTGTAAACAGAAAACGTGTATGTTGCATGGGATATACATGAGGAATTTCCATGAAATTCAGCATAAGAAGACCGTACATAGAATTGTGTGTTTTGTTGTTTCTGTCCTCGGGGGACGGCATCGGTCTGAAAGGTCAAATCATACAGATAGTGATTAGCATTACTCTTTCAATGGAGATTGTTATTCAGCCATAAACAAATGCTCCAAGACTGGTCTGGAGAAATGCTACTAAAGTCACTTTAACATTGACCGCGTAAAAATTATACATTTAGTACCCCAAACAGATATGAAAATTAACTTAATCTTTTTATTAGATCTGACCACATAGAGAACATAATATCTTCATCCCAATTAATTTGCTTGCTTAATTCGACCACGCTGTAAACACAATTGAAGTATAGTTATATACACTCGTTTGATAAAGGTTTATGATAACATGTTCAGTACTCCAAGCTTGATGTCTTACAGACTGAATAGAGAACAACACACTAGTAAAAATATCTTGCACGAACACGCAAGTGTATTGATTACATGTACACGTATGCAGAATTAAAAGAGAAATCGATCAGACAAAGATAGTGCATTCAAAACTACTTGCAGTGACGACGGATGAGGATGGTGTGATGATGACTGATGGTGGAGGTGATAATGATAATGGTATGATGCTCATGATGGAGATGACGATGGTAAAGGTGTGACGCAGATGACGGCGTCAATGATTTGTGTACTGAAAGTTGATGGTACTAATGATGATAATTATCATACATGATGTACTTACCTATGATCTCTTATCTAATTATTTTTGCTTAGTCTTAATTATCTATTATATTATTTGTCTATCTCTCTGGTTATGCATTTATTTATCTATACGTCTTTATTTTCCTAGCTACTACTCGAATTGCAATGTATTCTGAACTCTATAATTCTCTTGATTTGGATCACCCAATGGTCATATGGCAAGGATGATGCACTATGGAACCTGAGCATACATAATATGATCGATTTTCTCTTCAGTTCTGAACAATGGGCTCCCATCACCACCAGACCCAGAGTGAAGGAGCAAATGGTGAACGTAATGGAACATATCTGCAACGAAAGTGTTAAGTGGATCAAAGGCTTTAACAAGGGTGACACAGACAAGGTCATCATATCACTACAACAGGGCAGGACTCGCAGTAATGGATTTAAATTGGACAATTTTAGATTTAAGAATGAAATAGGAGAGAATTGGTTTACTAATAGAGGGGTCAACGAATGGAACAGACTTAATAACCATATAGTGAGCGCTGAAACTATCGGTTGTTTTAAGAAAAGGTTAGACAACTTTATGGATGGGGATGGCAGGTGGTAATGGACATGGAACTGCCTAGTGTAGGCCTTGTGGTCTCTTGCAGTCCCCTTCATCCTTATGTTCTTATGTAACGCGAGCCCTACACGATCAATATTATTGCGCAATATTTCTTATTGTACAATATTTTTGACGGTGTAGGGATGGTACTGAAGAATGATATATAATATACTTGAAGACATCAAATACACAGTACAACACGTGTACCTCTTCAATACCATTTGTGCACAGTCAATAATATTGTACAATACAGAATATTGCGCAATAATATTGATCATGTAGGGCCCGCTTTAGGCGTTATTAAAGGCCTTATCACACTGGGCTATTTTTCCTCCGACTGTTGGTGCAGTTTGCAGCTCGCAGCCCTCGGAAAGGAATCTGATTATATGCTGGAGGTAAATGGTTTTCCTCCAGTATTTCAAATAACATTCAATATATTTTTGTTGAGAAAACAAAATAGTTTGGCATTGAGATTTTTCGTTGGAAAAAGTGTTGGAGGTGGGCGGTACCGCCGATTAATCGAAGCTGGAGGAAAAATTACCCAGTGTGATAACCCCCTTAACCTTCTTCTCTATTGTGGATGTTACACACGGTTAAATGAAATAGTTTAACGATCACCAGAATAAAAAATAAAATGTAATCCAGACGAGCTCAACATTATTTTCACATTTTTTCTTTAATTTGTAAATTAGTTTCTCCTCGTTACTCATTAGATGTAATTGTGTCTGTTTATGATATACAAATTAATTTTCACCCAACTCCAAGTGCATTTGTACTGAAAAATCGTGTTTCTCGTCTCCCTACTTTCCCCACAGTGTTATTAATCTGAAGAATCCCATATATGAAACTGTGTATGTATAGTTCAGCCTTAATTATCAACTGCAGGACCGGTCTATCCACTGAGAGACCATACAGCCTCTGTACCTCGCCATGGTGGCTTCATTCGGCTTGGTATGGTGGTATGTATGGTAAGAAGTGCTTGTGATGTGTTGGTATGTTGGAATGCAGAGGTGGTCAGTCCGATTATCCGATTAATCGGATTCGCATTTTCGAATCGGATAATCGGACTAACCCCCGTCAGACGAATCGGATAATCGGACTGCCAAAATTCTATAGCGATTTGCAATCCAGGTCGACGTCGTCTTTGTGAATGAAATCTGAAATCGGTGTAATCAGCTCGATCACACTGATGTGGTTGCGACACTGGTCTACAGCTCCTCTGGAGTCTGTCGTTGTGGAGAGAGGTTCAAAACCCATGAAGTACGAAACTAATCGGGAATAACATTAGAACAAGACTCATGTATGTGTGTGTGTGTGTGTGTGTGTGTGTGTGTCTGACCTAAATGTAACATACAGGAACGAACCTACGCCCATGATGTCCTTTTTTCCCTTCTAAGTATCTTACTTAGTTTTCAATTTACTTACAATTCTAGTTTGGTTTATATCTAAGTTGTTCCAGAAGCTGATGCATATATATATATATTTACATATATATATGTATATTCATATGTATATATATATATGTATATATATATATGTATATATGTGTGTATATATATGGTGGAGGAGGTGACAAAAGAGGCACCATGGAGTATGCTCTTTGCAGATGACAGTGTTGGTATCAGAGAGTGGCGAAGAACTGCAGGAGCGGTTGGAGCTATGGAGGGGCTTATTAGAGAACTATGGGCTGAAGGTGAGCAGGCAGAAGACGGAGTACCTGGAGTGCAATGTGACTCAGGAAGGCGACCTTTTCATGCAGGACCACAAACTACCGAAGGTGGAGGCCTTCAAATACCTCGGATCTTATGAAGCGAAGGATGGAGCTCTAGAAAAAAAGATTGACTACAGGATCAAGTTGGCGTGGAACAATTGGCGGAGAGTATCAGGTGTGCTATGTAACAAAAAGATAAATGCCAGAGTAAAAGGAAAGGTGTACAAGACAGTGGTGAGACCAGCGTTGTTGTACGGAGCGGAGACATGGGCACTAAAAAAGGTACAAGAAAGGAAGCTGGACGTCGCAGAAATGAGGATGTTGAGGTGGATGTGTGGGGTGACGAGGTTGGATAGGATAAAGAATGATAGGATCCGCGGTACTGTGAAAGTAGTGGAGGCGTCGGCGAAAGCGCAGGAAAGGAGATTACATTGGTTTGGTCATGTGAAGAGAAGAGATGAAGAGTACGTGGGAAGGAGAGTGATGGAGATGTAGGTACAAGGGAGATGCAGGCGAGGGAGACCCAAGCTGCGCTGGAAGGACAGACTGAGAGAGGACCTTAAGAAGAAACATTTGGAGGAGGAGCAGTTGATGGACCGAAACAAGTGGAAACGACTAGCGAGGAACGGCGACCCCGTATGAAAATGGGAAACGTCAACAGGAAAAGATATATATCTATATATATATATATATATATATATATATACATATATATATTATATATATATACTATACATATTATATATACTATATATATACACACATTATATATACTATATACACACACACACATACACACACACACACACACACACACACACACACACACACACACACACACACACACACACACACACACATATATATATATATATATATATATATATATATATATATATATACACATCCTTCAGATACGTTGTCTTCTTCAGTTAATGGTCACGTGACATCGAATATTTCTTCTACGTCAGTGTTATCTACTCCATTTAATAACACGACCATGTCATCTCTTTCTCTTCTTTCTTTCAGTGTTGGTAGACCCACTGCTTTTGATCGCTCCTTGTTCTTTTAGTCCGCAAAACTGGGAACCATGGTCGCTGCTTTCTACATTCTTTCGATCTTCTGTATATTCTTCACTCTGAGCGGAAACAATATCACTGCTGCATATTCCAGTCTTGGGCGGATCATACTTCGAATTCTTTTGTTGGATGTCCGTTTCAGGATGGCCAAAAACTGGTGCGTTTCTTTTGTTTAATCGTTAGCCCTGGTCTGATACAAAACTGCTGGCAAGTCCAGAGGATAACTCCGGGAGGTTGCCTGAGTTCCCCAGCTAAAAGTTTCAGAAAGCAAAAGGGGCGTTCCCCGCGAAGGGGTGGCCAATAAAAAACATAGGTCATGTATGAAATGGTGGCACTTTTCAGGGTTGCCAAGCAGGGAAAAACTGCATCGATGTAAAGATTGTTGGGTCCCGGTCCCTCGGCGTCCGCCTGACCGTTTGTCTCGCTTCGACCACAAGTTTATTTGGAGTTTGTCCGGTTCCTTGGCCCTTCTCTGACATATGGCCAATAAAGGGGTGCCTGGCGAGCTATGTCCCTGAAGGGCCTTTTGAGAGTTGCCACTGCATACACGGAATGAAAGAAATCTCCTGGCTTCTATCACAGGGAATATCACACTTTTCATCGTCTCTTCCGTGTGGTGAAAATATGTTTTTACGTTTGCTTGCAATGTGCTTGTTTCACCAATTATTTTGCTGGTATGTTTGTATGTTAGGTGACAAGGTATTCACAGCAAACATTCCCAGATCCTCATGTCATATATATTATATATATATATATATTATATATATATATATATATATATATATATATATATATATATATATATTATATATATATATGCTAATAAGAACACGGGTACGTGTGTTCACTTATGCAAAGTAGACCACTTGGAAAAAGAAACTAACGAAGCAGAGCGCTTTCGTATATTATATCTTCAGTGCAATATACACTGAAGATGTAATATACGAAAGCGCTCTGCTTCGTTAGTCTCTTTTTCCAAGTGGTCTACTTTGCATATATATATCAGAGCCCTTACATGCCCAAGTGCCGCCCCCCTGTAAAGTGACGCCCCCCTCCCCCATCACCACTTTCCATTTCCACCATCCCTTACAGTCTGTTCTATTGGCTTGCAAAATAATTAAACGGATTTTAAAAATTGGATCTAATGTCCCTATTGCAGAAAGGATAAGGGGGAAATATTTCATATTCTGTTGATTCTAACGCAAAATTCGTATATTGCAGTAAAATATTCAGGGCTCCTTTGACCTTTTTTATTATGATTATTTTGCCAGCCTTGTGGGCGTCATGTTTAGACTAGAATTGCCGCTCCCCTAAATGTGCCGCCCCAGGGCATATGTCCTCCCCCCATGTGAGGGCCCTGGATGTACCCCCTAGCTAAGAAAGGAATGTGTTAACTAATGCAAGCTTGTTCTACATCTGATTATCGAGAGCGATCCACTTTAGCAAAAACTGACGTATAACAGTTTCACAGAACGAATCGATGAAGTATGAACTATGCAAGGTTCCAGTTTGAGTGTGTGTGGTTCATGTAATACTTTGAAGGAATTTACCGACTTTCTCGTCGCTTAGGACTGCATAGTGTCCATAATTCATTTTCTCATATTACTTTTCGGTAAATAAATAATACGTATTCTGTGATATCGAATTCATATAGTTTATTTGCATGTCAGTTTAGACTAGATCGACTTTTTAGCAGATGTAGACTAACGGAAGTCTACATGTTTGGAAGAGGCCTGACGACTGGATATTTCATGGTCACTTTATCTCTTCATAAAATTGCAATATTGATGCAGCATTACCCGGATTAATAAATAAAAGAAAATATCAATGTATTCAATACAGACGCTTAGAAACAGGCAACCAATGATAAAGAATATAGACGTTACAGTGACTAATACCACTTCAAAATCTTTCATTGTCTCTTGTTCAAGTCAATATCACCCTTCCGACTCAGGGTCGTAGAGGCTACTATTCCCTAACCAGCCTGCCGCCGACGACCGGTATTCCACTCGATGGCGACTTCATAGCTGATCCATCTGCTCTTACACGTCCGATTAAAATGTGTGTCCTTCATGCCAAGTTGTTTAATGACGAAAAAATAAACATATAAAATACAAATAAATCGCATACAAGATTGCTATTTATTGGCAATGCCACATGCAATTTCCGTTGCCTTAAATGCAGTCGATGTTGATGCATCTTATCATCACTTGCCTGCCTGTCCTCTCGACATATATTTATACTCTCGTATCTGTCTCTCTCTCTCTCTCTCTCTCTCTCTCTCTCAGTAAATATACCATAGGTAGTATGAGAGAGTAAAAAGAACAAGTTTCCAAATATTAAATCAGTTAATAATCTAAATACAACAGAAGACAAATGAAATGAATAACGAAAAGATAGCATAGGTTTCGTGTGTGATAATTCACTGAGAAACAATACGAATGCGATCTTCAGAACTATGAAAAAAGTGAACAGAATTAACTAAAATTCTTAATGTGAGAAAGGAGAATTTTCAGAAGACATGAAAAAAGATAATGTTTTAGAAGGATAAGAATATGAAGAATGCATTCGAAATGTAATGGAAGACAAAACACAGCTAGACAACGTAAATAAATTTGAAGTAGTCTTGATTAATTGGAAATACAGAAGCAGGACCCTACGACCGCAGATCTCACTATATACTTTACAATTAGGGAAACACACACACACACACACACACACACACACACACACACACGCGCGCGCGCGCGGGACACTACGAGCATAGCTCCCCTTCCCGTAAAATACATCTAGGTACACACACACACACACTTATATACATACATATATATATATATATATATATATATATATATATATATATATATACATATGTATATATATACATTGCTTTCTGGTGTTGTGGTTAGCGTCAAGAACTAGCGACGACGCAAACTTGAGATCGAACCCTACTTAGGGTTTCAAATATTCACTAACAGTGTTAGCCGTTACTGTCCTCCTTGATCAACGAGATAGACTGCAGAGAGTAGAGTAGAGTAGAGAGAGAGAGAGAGAGAGAGAGAGAGAGAGAGAGAGAGAGAGAGAGAGAGAGAGAGAGAGAGAGAGAGAGAGAGAGAGAGAGAGAGTATTCACCTGTAGTATTCAGATATGTGTGTGTGTATTCACCTTGGTCTTTTCACCTTGGTCTTTTGGATCACGTGTTGGACTCGTGATCGACAGCTATTTCCCTCCCGGAAGAGAGCTCAGAGCTCGTATGACCGATCTGTGGGTAATGCTATGACCTTGCCCACACCCCCCCCAACTCCCCGCCCACGAGAGTTGGAGTTACGACCCGAAGCGCAGCGATACCGAAATCATTTCGGCCCTGGGCAGGATTCGAACTAAGTGCTGACGCACCTCCGTGCTGACAGTCCAGTACTCTATCAACCGCGCCACCGAGTCGTGTGTATGTGTGTGTGTGTGTGTGATAATCATCGGTTTATTGGGTATAGCAGCATTACTGCTGAAAATATACATCCCACAAGATTATAATATAAAACTATGACAGTGAAAAGATGTTGTTACAAGCATTAAAAAAAAACTAGACAAAACAGTAAGCTGAGTAATAGGTGTGTAGTACAACAATGTTAATTCTTGTAGTTGATTAAGTCCACAAATGTCGGTATGGGGCTCTTCTTATACCGGTCGGTACGTGCTCTGATTGGCTTGATGGTATTATGGTGCCGTACCTGCAGCCGTGGTCGTGATATCTGTGGAGATAGCAGGTTCCGGTGCCGAGGATGTTTAACTAGGGTGATCGCAAACGACCTCAGACTCTGAAGATAGCGGTCCGCAAGGGTGGGTAGTCCTAGTGTGTTGAGAGCGTGCTGACAGGTGGTGTATTCTTTGCTAAGGATTGTGTGTGTGTATTCACCTTGGTCTTTGGATCACGTGTTGGACTCATGATCGACAGTTATTAACCTCCCGGATGAGAGCTCAGAGCTCGTATGACCGATCTATGGGTAATACTGTGACCTTACACGCACACACACCCCAACTCCCCGCCCACGAGAGTTGGAGTAACACCCCTCAGCGCTGCGATACTGATACTATTTCAGCCCCGGGCTGTGTGTGTGTGTGTGTGTGTGTGTGTGTGTGTGTGTGTGTGTGTGTAGTTGTGTGCATGCTTGTGAGTGCAAGCACGTACATACACATTTCTTTAAAAATAACTACAATACAGGAACTCACATTTTTTTTTTTCATAAATCAACAATGTCCAGAATGGCACTTTGTATTAGACGCAGTTTCAGTTCCTTATCGACCTTCAATCCCCCAACCATCTCTCTTATCTTATCTGCTTTTTATTATTATTCATATTTTTTTCCTCGTTTTTGTAATATTTCTGGTTTGGAAACTGGCGGAGTCATTTTTGGTGATAACGCTCTCAAAAAAAAAAAAAAAAAAAAAAAAAAAAAAAAAAAGTCTTTTTAAATTTGGCGAATGTATTAACATTGTTCTGGAATGTCGTTGGTAGTGTGTTTTAAGGATGAAATTATATGTAATTTTACACTTGAACAAGTTGGATTTGGATGGCATAGGAAGCTTAGAAATGTAAACTTAATAATAATGATAATTATCATAATAATATTAACGATAACAGTAACAATAGTCATAATAATAGTAATAAATGTAATAGTAATTACAATATCACTATTTCTAATGCTACTATAACTACAAATACTACTACTACTACTACTACTACTACTAATGATAATGATGATGATTATAGTTATGATAATGATTATCATAATTGATAATTATTAATAGATAATATTTTATAGATGATTATTAATTGATAATAATTATTTGAATTTCACAAACTGGAAACCCTCAGCCCCACAGTGGTTGGCAACGATTCACAGCCTCTTCCATCGCACTCTCTAGAATGAAACATTGACCTGTTGTATACGTTGCAAAATTTACTTATGTAAAACGGTGGAAAAAATATTTGATGTTGATGGAAAGATATTTTGGGCTCATTCCGGACACCGAGTGTCAGCCTCTCGGGACTGCACCTCCAAATGGTGATGCAAGTTTTGTTGGGATTTGAAGGGACATGCTTCTCTCCGATGTACGTCTTACAGGACCAGCGGGGGACTAATAATGAGTTGATACATTGTCAAAACTATTAAGCTAGTATATTGTGTCGATAGTACAGTATTGAATCAGTATATTTTGTCAGTATTTTTTAAATTAATATATTGCGTAAATAACACTGAGTCTGTATATTGTGATAATTATATTAATGAATATTTTTTGTAAAATTTGTTGGTCAGTATAAATTGTGTCGACATTATTAGATCAATATATTGTGTCAAAATCGATCGTGATTATAACATGGAAAATACTGTAATTGGTCAGATATGTCAAAAAGAAAATATCTATTAAACACATTTATGAGTTATTTTAATGGTTAAATATTAAATTATGGATCCTTGAGAATTTGTAACGCAACAATCTCCTCTAAAATATAAATAATTAATCAAACAGTAAGTTGTATTGAGGTATTTGAATAAACGCCCTATCGGACACTGGAACTTGACCTGTGATTCTCTATATCTTTTTTCATTTACTCACTCACTCACACTCTCATACACACACTCTCTTTCTCTCTCACATACACACAGAATAAATCTTCAACTATTTTCCTGAGAAACATGCAAAACATAACAGTTCTCAGAAGCATTCTTCTTGGCTAATAACATACATTTTCGTTGAATCCCAACCAGAGAAAATTGTAAATATTAAGGAGTAACTATTTAAATTGTCACATAACTCGCATGGAATTGTATTTGCTTATTTGCAGTATACAGGGAATTTGCTCATAACGTCAGTGTTTTGGACACCAAAATCAAGTTTCCTTTTTATTTCTGAGTATTTAATGGTGGAAAGTTTAGTGCTTTTACTGTTTCCTCAGTCTTTGGTTTCTTGAATGGCTTATTTACGAGACTGTTAATTATTTTGATTGTATTCTCTTGATTCAATTTGCATCTTTCACTTTAGGAAGGAATTATACCACAACTTCTGCATATTCCAATCTAGGGTGGATAGGGATTCTTTGTTGTTTACCCCATCGTATTTTCAGCATTCCGTACGTCTTCAAATCATACTATATTTATGTGATAGATTATCTCAGGCTGGCAAAACATTGTAAGGCCAATGGATGGGCATTTGTCGACAATTGGGACCGCTTTTATGGTAAGAATCACCTATATTCAAGGGACGGGGTGCACTTGTCACACAGAGGATTTCGGCTCCTTGCTGAATCCCTTCAGCGAGAAGTACGCATTCTACAGGGTTCTTTCGGGTAGATTACGTGGGAGTAGGGGTGGGGGAATTGCAAGGGGATGCTGGGAGTGGAAGCCGGATGGAAGAAGGCCAAGAGGAAGACCGAGAAAGAGATGGAAAGAAAATGTTGAAGAAGCCCTCAGCAGACATGACTTGCCCAACATCGAAACTCTGAGGGAGAAAGGGGCCTTCCATGATAGAGCCAGATGGAGGAACATGCTGGGACCACTGACAGGCATAACGCCTACTACTGGGAGCTGAAGTAAGAAGTAAGTAAGGGGTGGGGGGAGTATCGGAATATAGTTTTGGCAATATAAGCAACTTAGAGAGGGACTGTGAAAAGAATCACCAAAGCAGGTGGAGGGAAGATAAACTTAAAGTTTACTATACAAATAGCAGGAGCATAATTAACAAATTTGATTTGCTGCGAGGTAAAGCATGCGTAGAGAATTTCGATATTATAGCTATTACTGAATCCTGGATCAACATGGCTGATAAACATTTCCTTCCGAAAATCGAAATAGAATGATATAATTTTTTCACATGGATAGGGTTGGCAGGAGTGGGGGAGGTGCAGCACTTTTCGTTAAAAATACAATGAACTATAATCAACAATTCGATTAAGGAAGAGGACTGTACGGAATCTATTTGGGTAGAGATTATAGGCAAGAATAAGAAAGTTATTATTGGCGTCTTGTAAAGACCTCGTAACCTTAGCATTGAACAGACTGACCCCCTGATTCATGAAATTCACAGAGCGTCCCAGTACAAAAACGTTGTGATCATGGGAGATTTTAATTATATAAACATTGAGTGGGAAACTTTAATAGGAGATCATGAAGCGAAGAAATTCCTAGATGTGGTGCAGGATAATTTCATAAAACAAGTGATTACCGATCCTACGAGGGGACAAAATACCCTGGACTTACTATTAACTAATAATGAGCACCAAATTAGCAGCGTCATAGTGGGAGATAGTCTAGACTCTAGCGATCATCAAGAAATAAGATTTAATGTTATTTGGGAAAAATTAAAAAGTACGAATAACGTCCAAGTACCAGACTTCAGGAAAGCAAAATTTGACAATATAAAAACCTATTTGAAATTGAATACGAAATGTCATGCGGACGTTTCGAACATTGTTGGGTCTCGGTGCGTGACCGGGGGTCAGGTCATGACTAGGAGTCGGGTCACGGAGGGTAACATGCATACCTTGGGTCAAGTCATTTGGGGGCGAGGGCTCAACGGACAGGTCAGCGATTTGGATGAAATGTATAGCAATCTAACTGATCTAATTACTAATGCACAAAACACATTCATCTCCCTAAGGTCAATACGGAAAATTAGTAATACTCCCAGATGGATGGCGGACAGATTGAAACATGAGATCGGAATGAAAAGAGGACTTTACGTAAAACTAAAAATCGGGGAATCACACCTTAGATCAAGGTATAACGAAATGGCAAAGCTGGTGAAAAGGAATACACGTACAGCGAAACGTAATTATGAAATTAAGGTTGCCAGTCAAGCAAGATCCAACCCAAAGGGTTTCTTTCACCTCTATGGAACAAAAGATAAAGAATAGGACCAATTAAAAACGAATGAAAATGTCATGATAGAATCGGAGGAAAAAATGAGTGAGGAGTTTAACAATTATTTTCTATCGGTGGGGGCAGGCAAACGTTGTTCCTGTTTTTAAGAAGGGATATAGATCGTCTATATGCAACTACAGGCCAATCAGTTTGACTTCGGTTATAGGAAAAATGCTTGAATCGATAATAGTAAATAGACTCAGAGAACACATCGAAGGACATAATTTAATTCGTGATTCACAACATGGTTTCTCCAAGGGTAAGTCATGTGTGACTAATCTTCTATCCTTTTACACTAAAGTATATAATGCGTCAGATAACAATGATAATTACGATGTTATTTACCTTGACTTTAGCAAAGCGTTCGACAAGGTGCCACACCAGAGACTACTAAATAAAATAAAAGCCCATGGCATAGGAGGAAAAGTGTTAGAATGGATTAGAGCTTGGATTAGTAACAGAAAACAGCGGGTCACCATAAATGGAATAAAATCTAGGTGGGGTAATGTTACTAGCGGGGTCCCCCGGGGCTCGGATTTGGGTCCCTTGTTATGTACATAAATGACTTAGACGATGGGATAAATAGTGATGTTAGTAAGTTTGCGGACGACACTAAAATAGGACGCCTAATTAGGCCAGGAGACGACGCAGAGATTATGCAGGATGATCTTAATAAATTGTTAACATGGTCGGTGAAATGGCAAATGAACTTCAATATCTCTAAGTGTAGCGTGTTAAAACGTAGGGCTACACAACCCCGAAAATAGATACAG
>NC_134809.1:3004307-3014307 GCF_046742065.1 Oratosquilla oratoria
TCCAATTTAAAACCATTACTGCGAGCCCTGCCCTGTTGTCTCAATATAATGAACCTAACTTAGGCATATTCTAAGCTCACCAATACTGATTCTAAGTGGCTCAGCAGTCTGACCATCATTAAAATTGATTAAACATTTCACATAGAATTTCATATTATATTTTAGTCAATTTACGCTGCCATTAACGAATAAATGTTGTACTGTGACTTCTGAAACAAAAAAATTCTTTTGAAGTGTTTTTGGTAAAAGATTAATTTAGTTGCGATTTCGGAAAGTCATAGAGATAAATAGTACTCGTACGAGTATATTAAGGAAATTCCTAGGATATCTTATCTTACTGTAGGTAAGGTGTGGAGGTGTGGAAGAGGAATGGGGATGGTTCAAGGAGGGAGTCATAAAGTGTGCAAGGATAGTGTGTGGAACAAGAAGGACAGGGGGAAATAGAAGAAAGGGTAGTGAATGGTGGGATGAGGAAACAAAGAAGGTTGTAGAAGAGAAGAAGCGAGCTTTCACAGATTGGTTACAAAATAGGACGAGGTACAAAGAAAAGAAAAGAGAAGTAAAGCAAAAGGTAAAGGTTGCAAAGAGGAGAGCAGATGTGAAATGGGGTAAGAGTTTGATAGGAAATTTTGAAAGTAATAAAAAGATGTTTTGGAAAGAAATTAAGAGAGGAAGAGGAGGCGAATCAAGTAGAGAAGAAAAGGTAAAAGGTGCAGATGGAGAGATGATAGTGGAAGAGAAGGCAGTAAGGGGAAGATGGGCAGAATATTTTAGGGAGTTGCTAAATGTGAAGGAGGATAGGGAAGGAAAGATTGCTGCAGTGGGAAGTGCGAAGAAAATGAGAGTGATGAATGAGGAGAATGGAGGAGAAATAAGGAAGGATGAGGTGAAGGCAGTTGTTAAGATGATGAAAGCAGGTAAGGCACCTGGTCTGGATGGATGCCATGCGGAATGTCTGAAAAAGGGAGGTACAGTGATGGTGGACTGGTTGGTGAGGTTATTTAATGTTTGTTGGAGAGAGGGTAGAGTGCCGGAGGACTGGAGGAGTGCCTGTATAGTTCCTCTTTACAAGGGAAAAGGGGACAAGTGTGAATGTAGTAGTTTCAGAGGGATTAGCTTGTTGAGTGTAGTTGGGAAGGCTTATGGGAGGCTCTTGATTGAGAGGATTAGGAGAGGAACAGAAGGAGTAATTGGTGAGGAACAGTGTGGATTTAGGACAGGTAGAGGTTGTGTAGATCAGATCTTTGTGGTAAGACAGATATGTGAGAAAGCTATAGGAAAGGGGAAGGATGTTTTTTGGGCTTTTATGGATCTGGAAAAGGCTTATGATAGTGTAGACAGGAAGGCATTGTGGGAGGTTATGCATATATACGGGATAGGAGGAAAGCTTCTGGGAGCTGTCAAGAGTTTTTATGAGAGTAGTAGAGCTTGCGTCAGGATTGGAAATGGAGAGAGTGAGTGGTTTGAGGTAAAGGTGGGACTTCGTCAAGGATGCGTTATGTCGCCCTGTCTGTTCAACTTATACATGGATGGGGTGGTGTGAGAGGTAAATGCAAGGGTAGTGGGCAAGAGATTGGAGATGGTTAAAGAAAATGGAGAAAAGTGGGAGGTGAGCCAGCTGTTGTTTGCGGACGATACTGCGCTTGTGGCAGGATCGGAGGAGGGATTGAGGAGGCTGGTGGCAGAGTTTGGGAGAGTATGTGATAGAAGAAAGCTAAAGATAAATGTGGGTAAAAGTAAGGTAATGAGATGTACAAGGGGTGAAGGTGGCAGTGGACTGGAAGTGAACATTAAGGGAGAGCGACTGGAGGAAGTGGATAGTTTTTGATACTTGGGTGCAAATGTGGCAGGGAAAGGTGGAGTGAAAGTGGAGGTAGAATGTAGATTGAGAGAAGCGAGTAAATGCCTTGGTGGATTAAAGAGTGTAATGAGGAATAGACATTTGGGAATGGATGCTAAGAGGAGACTGTATGAAGGAGTGATTGTGCCAACAGCACTGTATGGGGCAGAAACATGGAACATAAGAGAGGAAGAGAGAAGGGAGTTTGAATGTGTTTGAGATGAGGTGTCTGAGAAGTATGATGGGGGTTACTAGGCTAGATAGAGTGAGAAATGAGGAGGTGAGGAGGAGAACAGGGGTGGAAAAGGAGCTGGGAGATAGGGTTGATGAAAGAATATTGGGATGGTTTGGACACATGGAAAGAATGAGTGAAGAAAGACTAGTAAAAGAGGTGTGGAAGGCAGATGTGGAGGGAGTGAACATGAGGGGACGTCCTAGGATGAGGTGGATGGATGGGGTGAAGGGGGCTTTGGGGAAGAGGGGAATGTCTGTTGAGGAAGGACGGGAGAGGACAGAAGACAGGGGTGAATGGAGAATGGTTGTATATGGATGATGTTGTGATTGCATGAGGTGGAATGGGAGGGTGGATGGGGGGGGTGAGGTGGTATGTGTGAGCAAATTTTGACGCAGCCCGAAGGGATTTCTCCCCGTCCTCTCATTTTATGCAATGGGGGGACGGAGAGGGGGGTCGCCGATTTAATGAAGCGGCCTTGCTGTGGATGTGCTGTGTCTTGCGACACTGCTTCTGACCCAGGGCAGTGGACAAGATGCAGGGATGACCCGTCATTCAGGAGGTGCTAAGATAAGAGGGAGGGTGGAGGGGTGTGGAGTGTATTCAGGGAAGGAATGGGTGGGAATGATTTTGTGCCTTTTTCTTTTTGGCTACCCCCCTTGTAAGGGGGAAGAAGCCTTGGTATATGTATGTATGTATGTATGTAGGTAATATAGATATTTCTAACTTTTTTCCATCAATGTATTCAGGACTACAAACATGCTTGTGTTCATGTATGCTTGTGTTTGTGTGAGTGTCCGTATGTGTGGGTGATTCACTATGATCGACAGCCATTTCCCTCCCGGAAGAGAGCTCAGAGCTCGTGTGTGTGTGTATATGTGTGTATGTGTGTGTGTGTGTGTGCATGTGTGTGCACATGTGCGTGTGTGCGCATGCGTGTATGTATTCATTCACACCGTAAACACAACAACAGGTACACCCATCACACCACATGAACAATCTTATTCCAAGCAGACCAGCAGCAACAAAAGGGACCATTTGGCCCATGCCATTGCCATCCGACAGCTGCTACAACACTGCCAGGAAACTAAAAAGAAAAAAAAAAAATTATCGGACATTGGGGTGCCACATTGTTCCCTTGACATTTGGCCACTGAGCCCAAATGTCCGGCGTTGGCATCCGCCCGCCCGCCAGACGTCGAGCGAGGAGAACGGGACCTCGCTCGTCATCAGGAACTCTCCGCCAGACAGGAATTTCCAGCCCGTCGAGGTCGATCGCACTGCGGGCGTCTCTTTCTCGCCTGAATAAAATCTTACCAATAGGTACATAACTAAACAAATATATTAATAAATCGATGAATATATACCGCAAATAAACAAATAAATATATCAGTAAATGAATGAATGAATATAGATAGACAAATAAATGAATAAATAAGTAAACAAATAGATGAATAAATATATCAATATATATAAACAGATAAATATATAAACAAATGAATGAATGAACAAACGAATAAATATATAGATAAATAAATAAATAAGTGAATACTTGAATGAATAGACAAAATGAATAAATTGATGGATGAATAGATATATGAATTGATGAATAAGTAAATACACGAATGAATAAAAAATAAATAGTTGAATGTATTAATAAATAAATTCATATTTGAATAGATAAACACTAAATGAATAGATGAATAAATAAATGAATAATAAGAAAATAGATAAATGAATAATAAATTGGTAAATGAATTGATAAATACATTGATAAATAGATAATTAAATGAATAAATTAATTAAGAATAAATAGATTATTAGATAAATAAATAGATTAATGAATAAATAATCAAATGAATGAATGAATATATAAATACACCATTAAATAGATGTATAGATAACAAATAAATTAATATTTAAATAACTAAGCAAATATTTGAATAAATAAATAGGTAAATGAACACACACACACACACACACACACACACACACACACACACACACACACACACACACACACACACACACACACACACACACACACACACACACACACACACACACACAGGAAAATATACAATTGGAACCAAAGAAGTAAAGAAAGTAGGATCCGAAAAAGATTTGGGAGTAATTATCACGAACGACTTGTCCTATGATATACAGATTAACAAAATTGTCGGGGAGACTTACAACTTGCTAAGATCAATAAAAGTGGCGTTTACATACTTGGACGAAGACATGATGAAAAAAATATTGGTTACATTGATAAGGCCTAGATTAGAGTATGCAGCGACATTGTGGTCCCCCAGTACCAAAAAGAATATAAAGAAAATAGAAAGAATCCAAAGAGCAGCTACAAAAATGGCACCTGCACTTGCAAACCTATCATACGAAGAGAGATTGGCTAAACTGGAGTTACCGACACTGGAGCAAAGAAGAGAGAGAGGTGACCTATTGACCATCTACAGAATCATGAAAGGCACAGAGGTACTCGATAGTGAGAACTTACTTAACTGGGACAAAAGAAACACAAGAGGACATGGAAAGAAAATAAAAAAACATAGCTATAGAAGAGAACTGAAGAAAAACAGTTTTCCTCATAGAGTTTTGGACACTTGGAACAAACTGGACAATGGAATAGTATGCGCAAAAACCATTCATGAGTTTAAAAACAAACTAGACACTGCAAGATACAAAGGCGGGACATCACGAGCATAGCTCCCCTTCCCGCAAAATACAACTAGGTAAATACAACTAGGTAAATACACACACATACACACATATATATTATATGTATATATATATATATATATATAAACTGATAGAAAAAATAAACAAATAGACTAATAAATACATAGATAAACATATGAAATAGAAAAAATATATTGAGAATGTCACCTATCTGAACTATTGCTTATATGTTTACCTATTTCTATTTGTGGTTACTATCATCGTTACTTTTTATAAATTAGGCTGCATATTTTTTCAATATATATATATACATATATATATATATATATATATATATATATATATTTAGTTTTTCTGTTTATAATATTTTCTTATTTTGTTTGTGTTAACTTACTCTATTCTAATCGAATTGTTTCATTCTATTCTATTTTATTTTAATCTATTTTGTTTTATCTTTTTATCTATCTTATATATTTAGTTATTTCTTTAATTTTTTATTATATCTTATTGATTGATTGATTGGTTTATTTATTTATCTATTTACTTTTTACTGATTGATTGATTGGTTGGTTTATTGATTGATTGATTGATTAATTGATTTACTTATTTATTTATTCATTTCTTTATTTATTTATTTATTTTTATTTGTTTATTTTTTTGGTGCGAGTTTCTAAGGTCCCGTTTGGTGAGGGCTGTTTCCGCCCTCAGTATCAGGAGCGCCTTGGACGGTGGACGCCGCTGGATATGCAAGTGACATTTGCCCCCCCAACCACCACCACCCCCAATCCCCTCCCCCTCCCCCTCCCCTCCCACTCACTTCCTCACTTCCTCTCCCTCTCCCCCTCACTTCCTCACCCTCTTCCTCATTCCCTCCCTGCCTCCTTCAGTTCTTCCCTCTCTCACTTCCTCCTCACTTCCTCCCCTCTTCCTCATTCCCTCCATCCCTCACTTCCTTCCTCCCCTCCCACTTCCTCCCTCATTTCTTCCCCCTCTTCTCTCTCCCCTCTTCCCCTGAATTACTCTCCCTATCCCTCTCTCCCTCTTTCAGTTCTTACTCATCTCACTCCTTCCTAACTTCCTCCTTCTCTCCCTCATTTCCTCTCCCTTTCTCCACCCCTCCCTTCATCCCCCCCTTCCCCTCATTTCCTCACTCACTTCCTCACTTTTCCCCCTCTCCACTCACTTCCTCCCCTTCTCCCTTGGTTACTCTCTCCCTCTCTCTCCCCTCCCTCCCTTCTCACTTCTTCCCTTACTCCCATCCCCGCTCTACTTCCTCCTTCTCTTCCTCACTTCCTCTCTCCCTCCCTCCCTCCCCCTTACTTCCTCCTTCTCCCTCTCCCTTATTTCCTCTTTATCTCCCTCCCTCTCCCTCCCTCCCTCTCCCCTACATTCCCCTTCTCATTCTTTCTCATTCCTCCCTCTCTTCCTCCTTCTCTCCCTCACTTCCTCTCTTCCTGATTTTCTCTCTTTACCTCCCCTTCACTTCCTCCTCCCCTCTCTCCCTCCCTTCCCTATCTCACTTCCTCTCTTTCTCCCTCACTTCCTCTCTTCCTCCTCCCTCCTATCTCACTTCCTCCCTCTCTCCTTACCTCCCTCTCTCATTTCATTCCTCTCTACCTCCATCACCCTCTCTAATTCTTTCTCCTCCTCTTACTCCCTCTCTCTCTCTCTCCCTCCCTCCCTCCTCTGCCTCTTTTCCAATTTCTTTACATGTCTTTTCCTCTCTCACTCCCTCACTCTCTCACTCCTTCCCTTTTTTTTCTCTCCCTCTCTCCCTTCACTTACTCCCTCTCTTTCTCCCTCCCTCCATCCTCTACTTTATTTTCACTTCCATTCCATGTCTTTGCCTCTCTCACTTCCTCCCTCTCTCCCTCCATTTTCTTTTTCTCTCTCCCTCCCTCCCCTCTTTATCCCCCTTCTTACCTCTTTTCCTCATCCCTTCCTTCATTCCACTTTCCTTCCTTTTTCTTTCTCCTTTCCTCTCCTTTCCTTCTCTTTCTCCTTCTTCCCTATTCCCTTTCTCTCTCCTTCCCCACCCTCTCCCCTCCCTCCCTTCCGTCCTCTCCATCCTTTATTTTAATTGAATCACCTGGCGACACATAAATCAATAAGCGGTCCCATTAAGATCAATATTATTGCGCAATATTCCGTATTGTACAATATTATTGACGGTCTAGGGATGGTACTGAAGAAGCACACGTGTCTGGCCTGTACATTTGATATCTTAAATATATTTTGTCCTTCTGTACCATCCCCACACCTACAATAATATTGCACAATTAAGGAATATTGCGCAATAATATTGATCACTGCGTAGGGCCCAATTAAAGCCACGAACTTCTCGATAAGGACCTCCGTTTGAGCTGAGTCACGGTCGATTCTGCCCTTTCTTGATTAAAATCGTCCGACGGCTAACCCTGAAAATAAAACTGTACAAGGCGCTACGGGTCTGAAGGGGTGGCTCACCCACTCCATTCCACCCCCATGGGCCAGAATCACGCGTGTATGTCCCCAAGGGTAGGAGCGCTGGTTATTGCTGTATAAATTTTTGTAACCTCATTTGTCTTCCTCCTCCTCCTCCTCCTCCTCCTCTACCTCTGTCTCTTTTTTCTACTCTTTCTCCTCCTCCTCCTCCTCCCTCTCCTTTCTTCTTATTCTTCCACCTCTTCCTTTTCATCCTTTTCTTCTTCTTCCTCTTCCGTCTACTTCTCTTACCTTTTCCCCCTTTCCCTCCTCTTCCCTCTCTTCTTGCTTCTTCCATTCTTTCTTCTCCTCCTCTCCTTCTTTATTATCCATCAAGACCTTCTCCTCTAACAACTCTTCTTCTATTCCTCTTCCTTCTCCTCCTCCTCATATTTCTCTCCTTCCCTTTCTTCCCCTTCTCTTCCTCCTCCCTGTTCTCCTCTTACTGCTAATCGTCCTCCTCTTCTTCATTCTTTTCTTCATTCTCCTCTTTTCCGTGATCGTTATCTCTCTCACAACCTTGAGCATCAGAATGACGCTCTTTATTTGCTGCCTTATTAATGACGTCAGACGATCTTATTCACCTGAAGGGCAGACCTTCATACATATAAACACACACACACACACACACACACACACACACACACACACACACACACACACACACACACACACACACACACACACACACACACACACAACGTATATTATATATATATATATATATATATATATATATATATATATATATATATATATATATATATATCACAAAGAACCCACAGTCGGGATAAAAGGAATCTTAGAAGAAACTATAACTTTTATATTTCGGCTAATAGCTACAGCCCTCTTCAAGAAAGTACTTTCCTGAAGAGTGCTATACCTATCAGCCGAAATATAGAGGTTATACTTTCTTCTAAGTTTCCTTTTATTCCCACTGTGGGTTCTTCGTGATTATTATTTACAAATATGCCACTACATTTTGTCCAAGTGAGATATATATAATATACATTATACATATATATATATACATTATACATATATATATATGTTATATATATATATATATACATTATATATGTTATATATGTATATATTATATATATACATATATAATATATATATTATATATATATATTATATGTATGTATATGTATATATATATATATATATATATATATATATATACATATGTATATATATATATATATTATACCATGCATCATTAGCATCGTCGTTGTCATCGTCAATGTCATCGTCGTCATCATCATCATCATCATTATCGAGTATTGGTCTAAAGCTCCTACGCTCTAATTTTTCCATATTTCTTTGCAAACTTGTTCTTGCAGTACTCTGCACGGTTGGTGCTCTTTGTCATATTCTTGGATTTGTTGCAAAAAATACTCTCTCTCTCTTTTCTTCTCTTCAGTGATTTCTTACCTCTCTTCTTGATCCTTTTTTTCTGCTTCTTTTCACACATTTTTTGACAAATTGGAGCAATGATTTTGGGCCTTGACACTTGAAATTTTCAGTCGTTCCTCCGCAATGGTCCTCTTTTTTTTCTTGAAAACAGGTATATTTTGAATTTTTTTTTTTATCTAATATTAGTTGACGTGTAGCAGATTCCATATTTTTTCGGTCAAAAAAATTAAATGGATGTGCAGTCGTTTCTCTCTCTTTCTGTCTGTCTGTCTGTCTCTCTTTCTCTCTCTTTCTATATATATGTATATATATATGTATATATATATATATATATATATATATATAAAAATATATATATATATATATATATAAAAATATATATATATATATATATATAAAGGATTACAAAGGAAGATCACGACAACAAGAGAACTTTTGGTCCATAATTGCGTCGGATGCGAAAAAAGTAAATAGATAAATAAACAAATGAATAAAATATATAGATAATGATAAATAACAAACATATATAATAAATTATAATGAATAAACATATAAGTAATAATGATTTATGATGGATAATAAATAAATAAAATAATATAAGATAAATGGCAAGCGTAACAGCATATTGTTAAGGTATTTATCTAAATGCATCTTAAAACACTGTACTATATTGCGCTGTCTCTGCAGGAATTTTATTCCATTCACTGACTACACGGTTGGCGAAGTTGTTGCTACCCACTTCCAAATTAAATCTACTCCCTGAAAGATTAAGACCATTATTTCTTGTCTGATTCGCATTCATTGTGAAAATTTCGTCAATTTTGGTTTTGCAAATTCCCTTTGGAATCTTAAAGACCTGTATCAAGTCACCCCTGAGTCTACGCTTTTTTAGAAAAAATAGATTCGTATGTTTTAGTCGATTGTCGTTTGATTTATTTCTGATACTTGAAATTAGTTATGTGGCTCGCCATTGTACTTTTTTCCAATCTGTCCATGTCTTTAATGAGATTCGGTGACCATACGGAAACATCATATTCCAAATGTGGACGAACTAACAATTTATATAGCTTGTTAATGACAGATGGACTTTTGAAATCAAAAGATGGCTCAATCAATCCTAAAATCTTATCTGTTTTCTGTGTCGGAAATACACTGCTTAGATGATTTGAGATCATTAATGATAATTACACCGAGATCCTTTCCACTATCTATTTTTGTTAACGAAATTACAAATAAATTGTAATCGTACTAATTGTTATTTTTATCTATGTGCATAACTTTACATTTAATTGGGTTAAATCTTATTAGCCACTTTTCAGACCATTGCTGTAGTTTATCTAAATCTTCTTG
>NC_134809.1:3021807-3056807 GCF_046742065.1 Oratosquilla oratoria
CGCAAACATCTTCCTTCCATGCACGTGTTTTTTTTTTTTCAATTGCAAATATCTACTCACCGCATTCCCTCCTTCCTTCGTCTAAGTAAACAAATTTTCTCCTCATATTGATCTTTTATTTCTCTTCTAATTCCATCAAATGTTAACAGAAATGTTTAGTAACGTTACACATTTCCAGGTCTTGCACCGTGCATACGCGTACACATACACATACATACATACACACATGTACACGTACATAAACACACATATATGCATGCATAAACAATCTTTCCCTATCACACACACAAATACACACACATACATGCACACACACACACACACACACACACACACACACACACACACACACACACACACACACACACACACACACACACACACACACACACACACACACACGCACACAGAAACCCAATCTCGCCCTGCAGAGGAAGTCAAAGACCTTTAGCCTCACCTTCGCATCAAACGGAAGAAAGACTACAAGAAGTCGATTATGTTTCTTTTGCGGCTTCGCGTATTTCACTTTTGCACATAAAGTGAAACATATTTCTTCCAGATGCTCGATGCGATTAAAGATGGAGGTTCATATAACATCCCTGAACGATGAATTAATGCTGTTTTTGTTTATGCAATTCCTCTGGCGCAGATCTCCTTAGCTGTTGTAATTCTTTCTTGTTTCTTTTTTCTCTTCTTGATTGTAGTCTTGTTTTTATTTAGGGATAGTTTTATTCTATTCTGATAGTCCCTTTTTTTGCCTTCGTATGTTTTGTTTCGAGATGTTATAGGGTAGGGTAAGACTACTGTCTTGGACCAAGACGGGACCAGTGGCAACAATATCAAAAGTTCATTGTCGCTTGAGTTTAACCCCGTTTAAATGAACACGTTTATGTATCACGGTTCTTAATGAACAAAAATTATAGATAATATTACGAAATAGAAGATTAGTATGCAAATATATGAAATATAGGAGAAATGGAGGAGTCGAGTGTATTTTAGATTGTTCATGTTGGTTGACTAAGCGAGGTTGCAAGGTCGATTCTTGGGCGGGCGATGTCTAACATTCTCGTCGTCTCTACTTTTAACGGAACTTCTATGACCTTGTCTCTTAAGTGATAATACTCAATACCAAAAACAGAAATATATATTAAAATTAATTACAACATTTATCAAGTAAATTTTTGTTTATGAAAAGATAAAATGAAAGGAAAAATTTGTAAGAAACTTGCGTGAGCCTTAGGTAGTGATCCGAACGAAGTCTGGCGGGCATGGTGACCATTTTCTTTATTCTCACGTTGAAGTCAACAAATTTTCTCGATCTTTCTTTTCCACAATGGATGAACATGAATATAAAACTTTCACTTATAAATTAATATTAATCGAAGACAATATAGGAATATAATTTAGTGATCATAGCCACTCCATTATGAAAAATAAATCGCTCACTGAAATGACTACCTCGTAACTGTGAGGTTGCGGGCAAACATGGTTATCTAGGGTTACAGACTTTTTACGGTCAGGTGATATTACGTCCATACGGACATAAAAGACATTGTTACTGAAACTTGAAATCCAACGAATTCTTCTGAAAAAAGGCGTTTTATTTCCCTTTTTGTTAATAAGTCCGTTTACTCAAAAGTAAACACTTCTTTGGCCAAGTCAGAATTCGTTCTTGAGACTTACGTCATTTGCATTGCAACGTCATGACCTCATAGGAACGATGAAAAGAAATACGGAAGGAAATAAAAAAAAGTCGATAATAAAAGGATAATAAAAATAGAATAGAAACGGAATGAAAATGAGAAGAATTTTGAAAAGGTCCAAGTTCTTTCTTACGCGTAAAACGTTTGGTATTTTGTGGTTTTAGAAATATATCTGCGCGGGCAATCTCTGTAGAGGTCAATCTGCCTACTCATGCCCAGTTGGGACGGCGGGCCCTTCCCACAGGGACGCCTGCCTTAGGCAACCCAAATGAAATTATAAAACACAACAATAAAGGTGGTGTACATTGAATAGTTTACAATTTACATTGTTTAAATACACTCTTGGCGACATATGCATGGATGTGTACTCACACACATTTATAGATATATATGTTTATATACGGTACATACAAACATACATACATACATACATACATACATGCATACATACATAACTACGTACTGTACTCACGAACAAACATGCATGCATCACACACACACGTACGCACGCACGCACACACACACACACACACACACACACACACACACACACACACACACACACACACACACACACACACACGTGCATGCTACTGTCGTGATAGTCTTGAACTATTAATTAACGGTCCGAGGTCGATCCCCACGCGGGTCTTGGAAAGAATCACAACACTACAATTCGTCACCTTATCCCTAAGGCAAGGAGCTTCTGTGTGTGTGTGTGTGTGTGTGTGTGTGTGTGTGTGTGTGTGTGTGTGTGTGTGTGTGTGTGTGTGTGTGTGTGTGTGTGTGTGTGTGTGTGTGTGTGTGTGTGTGTGTGTGTGTGTGTGTGTGTGTGTGTGTGTCTGTGTGCGTGTGTGTGTGTGTGTCTGTGTGCATGTGTGTGTGTGTGCGCGCGCGCGTTTGTGTGTGCATGTGTGCGTGGGTGTAAATCACAATTTATCCCTAAATCAGATCATATAAGCTATGCAGCTCTCATCCGAGAGGGTAGTGGCTGTCGATTACAAGTCCAGCATGTGATCAAAGATCAAAGTGAAACACACACACACACACACACACACACACACACACACACACACACACACACACACACACACACACACACACACACACACACACACACACACACACACACGTATATAAATGTCTACACGCAAATATAATCTACTTCTACAACTGAAGTTAATACTTGTCTAACTGGAAATGCACTGAACTGCGCAGAGCCGCGATTTTGTTGCGATGGAGGGAGGGGGGAAGGGGGAGGAGGGGGAGGGGGGTTCTCCGCAAGTGTCGTGTTTCATGCTCCAGCCGGTTTCGGTCGAATTGCGTCGCCAAAGGTGAAAAAATGTCTTCAAATCCATCTTTATATATACACACACACGCGCGCACGCACACACACACACACACACACACACACACACACACATTCACACTATGTATATATATATATATATATATATATATATGTATATATATACATATATATTGTGTATGTTTCTTAAGACAGATTGAACATTTTTTTTTTTTTTTTTTTTTAGAAGCTCCGCCATGGGATACGAACCCTGACCCGTGCTTCGAAAATCACGAGGCCAAGACGTTAGCAACTATGCTACGGTGATGGTACAGTCCTTTTGAAGCATCACCGTAGCATAGTTGCTAACGTCCTGGCCTCGTGATTTTCGACGCACGGGTCAGGGTTCGTCTCCCATGGCGGAGCTTCTAAAAATATATATATGTATATATATGTGTAT
Organism: Oratosquilla oratoria; assembly: GCF_046742065.1. Lineage (NCBI taxonomy): Eukaryota > Metazoa > Arthropoda > Malacostraca > Stomatopoda > Squillidae > Oratosquilla > Oratosquilla oratoria. Next base: position 3,025,259 of record NC_134809.1, read on the forward strand.
ATATATATATATATATATATATATATATCTATATATATATAAGTACATGGATACCAATGGACATTTAAATTGAAAATTTGCATGTGTCACTGACTACATGTTATAAGCACTCGATATCTTAGAAAATTTAGTGACACCCCTATGGGCCATAGCCACACAGCATTCATTTGTGACTGAAGATCCTTAAAAAATACTTATCGCTCCTCGATTCGGCTGTCCTTCCTCGAGTCTTTCCTTTGCCAGTTGTGTGATAGTGTTTACTGTCCGTCCTTTCAGTTGGCCTCTTCCAGTTTCTCTTTTGGCATCTCTAGGACTCCTTTTCTTCAGCGCAATTTCGTCCCCAAGGAAGAAAACGGCCTTTATCGATTACCTCTTCCACGTTTCATTGTTTTAAGTGTATAGAGTACCTGTTCCACGTTTCATTGTTTTAAGTGTATAGAATATGATACATCCAGGTTTGAAGGTGAGGAGCCTACGCCAGGAGACGCTGAGTAGCTGCGGCCGAAGCCGTCACCTTTGCCCTGTTATGAGGTCTAGGGAACTGTTGGGGCAGGTAACTAATGGTCAATGCTAGGAATAGGAGAAGCGTGCAGGATTCGAACCCATAACTAGGAGAATGCAAGACCAGCACGCTTACGATTACGCCACCAGTTACATGCACTTATGCAGCAGGCACCCAGTCCAAACCCATATGGTAACACTTTTATTGTTGTGGTTGCTTACTGGGGGTAAAGATACTTCTTTGGTGTTAGCTGTACCAGGTTATTGTGGTCATATATTCTATACCAACCATTCTTTGTGCACCAGTGCATTATATGTTTGGTGCGGGTGCTTATGAGAGTTAAGATACTTTTTTGGGTGATTTTGTCCGTTTTCTTTGACTCTGTACACCCTATCATAACTCACGCACACCTTTCTCTGTTGTGGTTCCTTACTGCTAGAAGGGATGGAAGGAAGGGTAAAGATACATTTTTGAGGACGAATTTTTACCATTGTTTCAACGAAGACGCATTATATTGGCTGATATCTTCTAGAGAGCTTGTATCTCTAAGTCGTAGATTTAGGGCATCGTAAACCGATCTCGTTATCAATATGACATAAACAAAACCATTCGTCAGAGCTTCAGAGAGAACAACCCGGTCACTGTGGTACTCAGAAATGAAGCGAGTCTAACAAACCTTGGGAAACGACTTTCTCTCGTGCGGGGTGCTCACTGGGATAAACATAGACTTTTTTCGAGTGTCTGTGCTCGGCTAACACCCTGAGGCCGCATCCACCAACAGAACCTTCGAACCTCACGATAAAACTTTCTCTGTTGCGAAGTCGCTTCCGTCGAAGTCGAAGTCACCGCCTATGGGGGATGGGGGGAGAGGAGGGGGAAGGGGGAGTAGGGGAGAGTATTCAGCTTTCCCTTAACCTCGAGCCACTCAAACCGGTGACCCTCCACTTTTTCTTTCTTCCTCGTCCTCCTTCTCCTCCTCCTGTCTGGCCACTTTCTTCTCCGTCTCGGGTTGTTGCCGATATCCGAGTTCGAAGGATTCTTCTTTGGTATCGAACTCGAAGTCTCATAACAGGTTCCTCCCTCGATCCATCATCTGTCCCGGGTGCCACTCTTCCTTTCATTTTTCCTGCCGCCAGGCAATTTTATTCATCTCCGTTGGGTCTGAGCTCGTGGAGCCGGTGTGGAGCGTTGGTTTCTCGGGCCGCCCATGGGGGCTTCCTTTGGGCGGAGAGAAGAAAACTTTCTTTGATTTCAAAATCTCCCGCTGGGCCTAGGCCACGCATCTCGTGTCTTCCAGTTCTAGTCTTCGTGTGTGTGTGTGTGTGTGTGTGTGTGTGTGTGTGTGTGTGTGTGTGTGTGTGTATGTGGTGTGTGTATATGTGGTGTGTGTGTGTGTGTATGTGTGTGTGTGTGTGTGTATATGTGGTGTGTGTATATGTGGTGTGTGTGTGTATGTATGTATGTGTGTGTGTGTGTGTGTGTGTGTGTGTGTGTGTGTGTGTGTGTGTGAAGAGAAGTCTACAATTGATACTCAAACCAAAATGAGGTGTTTTCCTGATCTGTCTCCTTCTTCTGACGACAAATCGGAAGATTCTTCCTGACCACACTTCTCCTCTTCTTCCTCCTTCTCCTCCTCTACCTCTTCCTCCTCCTCCTCCTCAACTGCTACCTCTTCCTCTTTCTCCTCCTCTTCCTCTTCCTCTTTCTTCTCCTCCTTCCTTACCTCATCCTTTTCCTTCTTCCTCTTCTTTTTCCACCACCTCCTCCTCCTCAGTTTCCTCCTCCTGTCCCTCTTTCCTCTCCTACACTTCCTTGTTCTCCCCCCAAAATTCCTTCTCCTCCTCTTTCTCTTTCTTTCTCTCCACTTTCTTCTAGTTTTTTGCCTTCTCCTTTTTCTCCATTTCCTCATTTTTCCCGTCTTTATCCTTCTCCTCATCCTTTTTCTCCACCCACTTTCTTCACACACATCTTTTCCATCACAGGAAAAATTCCTTACTTTCCTCTCTTTAGGCTATCTTGGAACAAAATAATCATATTCTTATATCATTCATTAGCGTATTTAATGCTGCCTGACAAGAACTGGAACCTCCGTTTTCTATGAATACATATTTCTTAACCATTTTTCACGTTTTTACTTAATTCGAACCTCCTCAACCTGATGGCGCACTTTGCATACTTGATTCAGGCTAGCGGATCCCTAACACTTACCTGAGGTTCATACGTGGGCGTGGGCGTGGGATTTGACTCGGATACCTCCATATAAGGTGGAAAAGACCTTCGGCACGTATACCTCGATGCTATGTGCATACCCACATCCACAACAATGCACTTCCATGACCTAATCTATTAACTTTCCATAAATTCAAATCTAATCTGAATAGACTTAATAAACAGCTAAAAATATTGAAATGGGTATTACAGTGTCCAAATTAAGTACATATTTTTCTGGTTGGCGTTCGACGATTTTATTTTGATTAGTAGAACCTGCAGGCCATGCTCGACCTTTCGAGTCTTGAGGAAATTCCTTCAGTTGAACGAAAATATCTGACAATAATCAGAATTTGCATAATTTTCTTCTTTTTATTTCAGAGAGATCCTCTGAAATAATTCTATTTATTTCTTTTGATGTTTCTACCACTCTATGAAATAAGAAAAAGATGAAATTAAAGATGTTAAACAACATTGCTCCAGATGTCGTTTGCATCGACGTCGCTGGCGGGAAGGTGATTGAAATGACACCCGCTAGAGGTCATCAACGTCGAAGAAAGATGGCGATAGTGGGAATTCACTTCTTTCTTTTTTTATTTACCACTTCCTAAGAATGCATACTAGGGGAATATTGATTAAAAATCAACATATAGGGATCCTTTAATGATTTATAGTGCTTTAAGCTACAGCAACGTCGCTTGAGCGTTTTTCATTTATTTCTTTTTTTAATCGAATGCTAACTCGGCAGACGTCGAGTAAATAATGGAAATACAACCGACATATTTTCTCACTTGTATATATATTGTCTACAAATTCTTCGACGGCGGGAAGGGGATGGGAGGGGGTAGGTGGTAAAGATGACACAGCCACGATTGTGTGACGTCACGTTGGTGGTAATGGTGATAAAGACAATGATGATGATAATGGTGATGGTGATGAAGTGGATGATGATGATGATGATGATGATGATGATGAAGTGGATTATGGTTGTGGTGGTTGTGGTGATGAAGACGGTTACGATGACGATACTGAATTTCATGGCAATGATAATGATAAAAATAATGATAACGACGAGGATGAAGATGATGATGAAGATAATTAAATATCATGATACGAGTATTTTTACGAAAACTAATCCGCTAAAGAAAGAGAAAAAAATCACGATTTCTCTAAGGAAGGCATACGGAGAGAGAGAACAGATGAGAACCATTATTTCTAAACACTGAGTGGTTTGCCTTGACTAAGCCAAATCCAATCGCCTGGTTGGCTGCACCGACAGTAATATGTAGGATGAAGAAATTGAGGTTGACGACTTAGGAATTCGTTATCATCAATGTCTGGCTCAGAGGAAAATAGTAATCTAAAACTTACATCATTTTAACTGATCTTCCCACACAATAATTGAAAGACTTTGTAATATTTGCTTCATGTAAAAGTAAAATAGATGAGGATGGATGAAATAGGATTGAGAATAGAATAAGATAGAATAGGATGGAATAGAATAGGATGGAACAGAACAGAGTAAAATAGAATAGATAAGAATAAGATAAAATGAAATGGAATTGTATGGTCTACAAAGACATAAAATAAGAATAGCATGTAAAGAAATAGAATGAGACAAAGTAAATTAAGACAAGAAACTTAAAACAAAAGTAAAATAAGATAAAGCCAATAATAAACCAAATTAAAATAATATTGGATACAAAAAAAATCAACAAAATATTTAAAACACAATCAAACGCGATTTGAAAAAAAAAAAATATATATATATATATATATATATATAAATAAAACAGGATATGAAGTACAACCTTTAAGATATAGAATATCTTTTGGTTAGAATTCCTCCCCCACAGTTATTTATGAAAACGAGAACATGAGAACTCAGAGTGACCATAGTTATGCAGAGCCTTCGCGTGAAGGGCACAGGCGAAGGTACAATCGAGCAAAGAAGTCTGTAGTTGGTTTGCTCGCAGGCATCCGTGCTAGAAGGGCGCAAGTTCGTGTGATTAGACAATAGTTCACTAATGACTGTCGGTAGCATAAGTAAACAAGATAATTTTTTTCTGAATTCAAGTCGGATTTCTACGCATTTTTCTGCGTTTTTTTGTTATACAGTACTAAGTCTAATACACACAAGAAAGTACTGAGTACACACACACACACACACACACACACACACACACACACACACACACACACACACACACACACACACACACACACACACACACACACACACACACACACACACAGAGAGAGAGAGAGAGAGAGAGAGAGAGAGAAAGAGAGAGAAAGAGTGAGGGGATGTTATTACAGGTAATTGGGATGTGATTTGCACTCCCGATGAGCTCTCTCTCCATTTCTTGAGGGTCCTGGCCTTGTCTCGACCTTTGCGCGGACGCAAGGGTCCCTCCCTCCCTCCCTCCCTCCCTCCCGACAGCTGAATAAAATCGCCTGGCGGCAACAGGGAAAAACGAAGAAATGTCTCAAGACTGATCAACCCTGAGGGAGACGAGTTCCCTCAGCTGAATAGAATTGTCTCCTTTGTTTTGTTCTTAACTTTTTGTTCTTTTATTGTGGTATAACTCCTCCACAAAATGAAATTACAATAACAACAGCAACAATAGTAATAATATCAATAACAGTAAAGATAGAAATGATGATTGATGATGGTGATGATTGATGATGATGATGGCGATGATTGATGATGATGATGGCGATGATTGATGATGATGATGATGGCGATGATTGATGATGATGATGATGATGATGATGATGATGATGATGATGATGATGATGATGATGATGATGATGATGATGATGATGATGATGATGATGATGATGATGATGATGATGATGATGATGATGATGACGACGACGACGACGACGACGACGACGACGACGACGACGACGACGACGACGATGACGACGACGACGATAATGACGATGATGACGACGACGACGACGACGACGACGACGACGACTTGGCGAGAGCCACAATAGATACAAAAGTTAATTCTTGTTTACATAAACCTAACCACTTCCCCCGTCTGTTGATACTTTCTTCTAATGCAGTTAAATGCAGACGTCAGATGGACTTATCTTCTGGAACCAGCCGAGACACAAGTTCCTTCCTTACAAGAATACATTATTCGAATATCCGATACAGTTACTGTTGTTGGGTGTTTCGATTTCATAAAATAAGTTTATTGTAGTGAAATGATTTAGTACTGTAAATGTATTTGTAGTGATAATAGAGAGAGAGAGAGAGAGAGAGAGAGAGAGAGAGAGAGAGAGAGAGAGAGAGAGAGAGAGAGAGAGAGAGAGAGAGAGAGAGCGAGAGAGAGAGAGAGAGAGTGTAAGTAGGAAGAAAATAAGGAATAAAGCAAGAAAAAACGAGAAAAAAGAGAAAAAAGGAGTGATTGAATACATAAGAAAAAATTAACAAATTAATATATAATCAAACCCACAAACGAAGATACAAAAAAGGAAGCAACAAATTAGTAAAAAAAAAGTAGATAATCATATAAACAAACACACAAACGAACGAATATATAAAATAAAAAACGAAATATAAAAAGACTGGAGTGCACCACTGCAAGGAGGGTGCCAATCACCCTTTCTACGCTTGTCATCATTTAGAAAACGGATGGTGGGAATTTGGCGACACTCATCTTTCCTCTTCCTTGACGCCGTCGCCACTGTTGCCACCAACTTCACCAACATAAAATCGCTCTGATCACAAGACAAAATACCACCAACCATACCACAAGAAGCCCTCAAAGATATAGGTATTTATATCATACCTCATACCAGAAAAACGGCATGCATTCATGTTAGTACAGAACTACATTTGAAATACCAGAACCACATTGAACTACCAGAAGTACAGTGAACTACCAGATTCACCTTCATACCAGGATGAAGGAGGCAGGAAGGAAGGCAGGAACTCATGTTGGTACAGAACTACATACGAACTACTAGAACTACATGTGAACTACCAGAACCACATTGAACTACCTGAACCACATTGAACAACCAGAAAGAAGAATGTAGGAAGAAAAGCAGGAATTCATACCTTCACAGAACTACATGTGAACTGCCAGAACTACATGCGAACTACCAGAACCACATGTGAACTACCAGAACTACATTGAACTACCAGAAGGAAGAAGACACGAAGAAAAGCAGGAATTCGTACCCTGACAGAACTTTATGTGAACTACCAGAACTACTTTGAACTACCAGGACCACACTGATCTACCAGAACCCTCGTCAGGGCCGAGTCGAACCGGATCAACTGCTGGCGAGGTTTCGAGTTCGAGTCTACGGCCGGATTCGAAAGGCAAATCGGGTTCTGGAGGTTGATATGAAGAAGCGTGGAAACTCTTCCACCACCTCCACCACCTCATCCACCACCTCCAACACCACCTTCAACTCCTCCATCGCCACACGCCCGACGCCCAATCCATCAGTCAGCCTTGGGCTGTCATACTTGATTGCTACAATTTTATATATATATATATATATATATATATATATATATATATATATATATAGAGAGAGAGAGAGAGAGAGAGAGAGAGAGAGAGAGAGAGAAGAGAGAGAGAGATAGTATGTGAGACGAATCAGAAATACACTACACTGGACTTTCGCTTTTATAGAAAATATTTTATGCCTTCTTGGGAACATAATTGTTGTGAAATTAGGCCTATTGTTGTCGCATTCCCACGGCGGGAACGCAATTACGTGGAATGCAAAGAAGATGGCCAGCAGGTGCCACCTCACAATATGATATATATATATATATATATATATATATATATATATATATATATATATATATAGTATATATATATATATATATATATATATATATACTAGTTCTACCACTGGAATGCGAACCATTGGCTGTGCAACTGGCTACCACAAGGCAATGACGCTACCATTGTACTATGCACGACGTTCAAAAGGAATGTTCTGAAACTGTATAAAATTGTGTGCGTGTGTGTGTGTGTGTGTATGTGTGTGTGTGTGTACATACCTATTGCTATTGCCAAGACTATTACTATTGTCATGAGTATCCATCATGCTTGTCTTCTCATTATCTCCCTCACCATGTCCATAGTAGCTCCGTCTATTACCTCCACCATTACAGTCTCCTATCTCGAGCCAGTCATTACGCACACCTTAATCACCTATTCTTCCTAAGTTGCAAAGATGTACACAATCATCAGCACCTCTCATATATATATATATATATATATATATATATATATATATATATATATGTATATATATATATATGTATGTATATATATGTATATATATATATGTATATATATATATATACATATATATATATATATATATATGTATATATCAACCACAATTCACTTTAATTCTAAGCCATCAACATCGAGAAACTCGAGGAGGCAAACATGCAGAAAGTTTCTCGACGTTGATGGTTTAGAATTAAAGTGAATTGTGGTTGATAAATGTAAATCTGTTCTCTGGGACCATTTCAGTGTTGTGTACACACACACATACACACACACACACACACACACACACACACACACACACACACACACACACACACACACACACACACACACACACACACATACATACACACACACACACACACACACGCACGCACACACGCACAAACACATGTATATATATATCCTTACGTTGTCATCCCATTTATTCCTTCAACCACCCCCACTCCCTTCCCCCCTTCCTTACTCCCCCCCTCCCCCTCCCCCCCCTTCCCCTCCCGCACCACTGGAAGGCATAGTGAAAGTCGAGAGTGCGGATGTAGGTTGAAGAAGTCGACTTCACCACTCGCTCCGATCTCTTGTGTGTCTGTCTGTCTGTCTGTTAGATCGTCTCTGGGTGTCTGTTCAGTACTCTGTTCGCCTGATTTCAGGAGACCTGTTGGTCTATACACTCTGTTTTATCAACCGGGTTTTGGATCCCAAACAACAAATGCTTTGTCATTCTGGGTCTTAGCAAATATCTTGTGTTTTTCTAAGCACATTCGAGTATTGAAAGAATTCGTTTAGTAATTACAAACTCCAGAGAGTTTAAAAAATCTATTACCTCCACTTCTTCCCCCCCTTCTTCCCCCCCCCTAGTTCCGGACCCCTAAAACTGGGTAGGGGGGGCTACATACCCCCCCTCCCCCACCCCCTCCTGGTTAAGGAAACCTGTTCTAGAATACGACTTAGAAGGAAAACGTTCTATTCTGAAACGTATTATTATTCTTTTTATTACTTTGTAAACTCTTGCCCTTGTACACACACCCTCGTCTCATTCATTTTCACCTACAACAGGAAAGAAGACAATCCTAGTGTGATAGCAGATGTTGGTTCGTACAGTCATGCATGTGCATGCATATATGAATGTATTTTTAGCTTATATGTTGAAGTATATAAGCACATATGTACACACGCGCACACACACATACACACACATAAATATATATATATATGTACAACATTAAATGGGTCCCATTGAACAGATATACATTTTTATGAACCACGATAAACTTTAATGCTAAGCCATTAACATCGAGAGAGACTCGAGAAGGCATATTATATATATATATATATATATATATATATATATATATATATATTCAACATATATGGAAATAACATACACCATTACAAAAAAAAATCACAAAAAAAAGAAAACTATTCCATGACTCCGAGTGCTGAGCGGGAGAGGAATGAGAACGAGCGTGACAGAGGAGGAGGAGGAGGTGGAGGAGGAGGAGGAAGGAGGAGGAGGAGGAGAGTGTGGGTGCCAGACATCTCTCGTCTAATTAAGCGCGAAAATGCAATGTGGTCAGCTTGACCTCCTTTCCTGCAGCTTCTCGTGCATCTGGCATCTCGAGTAAAACAATGAAAGAATTGTTAGTCTGTGACTGCGAACAGGAACCGATTTCTTCTTGTTTATTTATTTGTTTATTAAAACAATCGTTCATGTCTGTATCTATTTATTCATTTGCTCATTTATTTGCATATTATTTCTTTTCTTATATCTATTAATGCATTTATTTGTTCTTTATTTATTTCTTATTATTAATTCATATTCAACAAGGACACACTGTGTTGGATAAGAAGAAATGAAGTAGACGATATCCATATATTTCGATCACAGAGTGTGATACTCTTCGTATTCCACTGAAGAGGATCACAGTCTTTGATCGAAATATATGGATATCGTCTACTTCATTTCTTCTTATCCAACACAGTGGGCCTTTGTTGAATTTTACGAATGTGTTACATTACTTTATAATTAATTTATATATTTATCTAAATGTATCATTACTAGTCATACATCATTTATTTACATGATTATAATTTACTTATTTATTGATATGCCCATTTATAAATTCACATTTTTATTTATTTATTTAGATACTCATCTATATTTTTAATATATCCATTTGTTTACCCCATTAGCCTATTTATCTACTTCTTCATGCCTTTCACCTTAATGACGATGCGGTCAGTCTGTCCGTGTCGAAAGGCTCATTATCAAATCTTTCAATTCGCTGGTTCCGTCTTTAAGGACTGTAAACAAAGAGAAATAATATTTGTGCTGTTGACAGAAAATATGATAAAAATGATAATAAAATTAAGTAAAGATAAAGTAGAATAAATCAAATAAAATAAAAACAAGAAATAAAAGGAGATAAGAATTAAATGAAATACAATTAATATGAATAACAATAAAATCTGAAGTTTCTCCGTGTTGGAGAATTGTACCAAATATTCAACAACAAAAGATTATATTTATATAGATCTGACATATCATGTACCAGTTTCAATCGCCCTTATTAGTGCAGCACGTATTATAGGTGCAAGGTGTCTACCCTAACCCCAAACACGAATAAAAATCATCTTCTGACAACCAGAATAAAACATACTAAGTGCTCCACCCCTCTTCGCATACCAAAGATGAAACAGAGCTGAATAAAATCACCTGGCGGCAGGAGGAGCAAGATGGTACACATACTACGTACCTTGGGTCAAGAGGTCAGTGAGCTGATGATAACGGTGACTAGTAAATACGTGATAATGCAAGAGATTAGGGTCACCTCCCTCCCTCTCTCTCTCTCTCTCGCATATGTATGCAAGTGTGTATACATTAACACACACACACACACACACACACACGTACACACGTACACACGTACACACACACACACACACACACACACACACACACACGCACACGCACACACACAGGGCTGATATAATTTCGGTATCGCTGTGTTGCGAGTCGTTACTCCAACTCTCGTGTGGGGGGAATTGTGTGTGTGTGTGCGTGTAAGGTCACAGCAGTATCCATAGATCGGTCATATATAAGCTCAGAGATCTCTTCCGGGAGGGTAATAGCTGTCGATCACGAGTCCTAACACGTGATCCAAGACCATGGTGAATCACACACACACACGTACACACACACACGTACACACACACACACACACACACACACACACACACACACACACACACACACACACACACACACACACACACACACACACTCACACACGTACTACACGTACACACACACACACACACACACACACACACACACACACACACACACACACACACACACACACACACACACACACACACACACACACACACACACACACACACACACACACACACACACACACACACACACACACACACACACACACACACACACACAAAGACAGACCTAGGAGCAATATGCCTACGACTTTCTTTCCTTTGAAGGGAAATCGGGATGGCGACAAGTGTGTCACCATCTGTCGCCAAATCCGATTCGGTGGTCGACCAGCCTTTCGCCTCGGAAGGAAGTCTTCCTCGGATGAGTAAAATCACCTGACGACAGGCAGAATAGATGATAAAACTTCGTGGATTATTTGTCAGTACGTGTGTGTGTGTGTGTGTGTGTGTGTGTGTGTGTGTGTGTGTGTGTGTGTGTGTGTGTGTGTGTGTGTGTGTGTGTGTGTGTGTGTGTGTGTGTGTGTGTGTGTGTGTGTGTGTGTGTGTGTGTGTGTGTGTGTGTGTGTGTGTGTGTGTGTGTGTGTGTGTGTGTGTGTGTGTGTGTGTGTGTGTGTGTGCGTCTGTGTACTTGTGTTTGTGTACGTGTATGCATACGTGTGTGTGTGTGTGTGTGTGTGTTTTGTGAGCTCGTCTGTATATGTATTTGCGTTTCTGCACATTTAAGTGTGCATGTTGCACGTGTATGTTTTGCATGCACGCGCGCATAAATACCGCTTGCAATTTGCTTGTTTGCTTGCCTTCGGGGGGACCCGGCTGCCGAATGCAATGATATTTTCTTGTGATAAATAAGGCAATTGCGAGAGTAAGTGGAGACGAAGGCAACCATATCCTGTTTTTTATAATCTGGCAGAAAATTTATTTACTTTTTTTCTTAATTCCAGTAGTGTTTCTGAACACTTATGGCGTAATTCTGGGAGCCGGCGAACAATCATTTTTCCACAATTTCCTGGCCATTTCTTTTTATTTATTCATGATAAAGAGTGTGCTTTACTAGCGGCCAGAATTATATCCCTCCATCTCTCTCTCTCTCTCTCTCTCTCTCTCTCTGTCCCTATCTCTACTTCTACCTCTCTCTCCCTGCCTTTCTCTCTCCCTGCCTCTCTCTCTTCCTACCTTTTTCTCTCCCTATCTCTCTCTCCCCTCCCTCTCTCTCTCCCCCTCCCTCTCTCTCTCCCTACCCCTATCTCCCCACCTCTCCCTCTTTCTCCCCCTCTCTCTCTCTCCCTCTCTCTCTCCCCCTCTTTCTCTCCCTATCTCTCCCGCGCTCTTTCTCCCTCTCTCTCCCCCTCTCTCTCTCCCTCTCCCTTCCCTTCTCTCTTTCCCTCTCTCTTTCCTTCCCTCCGCCTCTCTCTTTCCCTTCTCTCTCTCCCTCCCTCTTTTCCTCTTTTTCTCTCTGTCTCTTGCCCTATCGCTCAAATAGATTCATGCCAAAAGAGAATAAACAAATGTGGGATCAAAGAAAACGGTGGAGGCAGACAGGACGAGGAGACGACAAAGCAAAGTTTCGATGAAAGAAAAACGGAGAAAAGGTTTTGACCGCATTGCTAACCCGCAGGGAAGAAGACGCAAAGAAAATGGTAATTCTGATTCGCCGGGAAAAACAAACACACACACACACACACACACACACACACACACACACACACACACACACACACACACACACACACACACACACACACACACACACACACACACACACACACACACACACACACACGCATACATATACACACACATTTGTATAAACCACTGGCAAAATTAGATAAATGGTGACCGAATGTTTTCATCTATTCAAGACATCTTCAATGGTAGAAACAATACATTTATTCATAGTACCTTTGAAAACGTCTTAGATAGACGAAAATGTTTGGTCACCATCTATTTAATTTTCCCAGTGGGTTCTGCAAATGTTGTTAATCGTGCGTTTTCTTGTAATTAATTTGCACACACACACACACACACATATATATATATATATATATATATATATATAATATTATATATATGTGTGTATAAGAAGGAAGAAAATGAAAATAAGGAAATGGAAAAAGAAAAGAAGGAAAATCAAAGGGAATGAAGAAAAAGAGGAGAAAGAGGAGAAGGAGGAGTCCAGAAGGAGGAAGGGAAGGAGAAGAAAATGGAGGAGGAGGAAGAGGAGGAGGAGGAAGAGGAGGAGGAGGAGAATGGTAAGGAGGAGGAGGGCCAATTTAGCCAAGTGTGCAGTAAGATTGAAGAACTAAAAGACTATTGTTCAGTAACGTGAAGGAACAAGAGATCCATCAAGTTGGCCTGCCTGGACGCCGCCTGGCGTAGGGTAGCCGGAGAGTCTCCCCCGACTATGGTCCATCTGCGGTTTGCCAACTACTCGCTCCATCAACACACGCACACGCACACACACGCACGCACGAACGCACACACGTACGCACGCACGCACACACACACGTACGCACGCACACACACACGCACGCACACACACACGCACGCACACACACACGTACGCACACACACACACACACATACACACACACACACACACACACACACACACACACACACACACACACACACACACACACACACACACACACACACACACACACACACACACACACACACACACACATATATATATATATATATATATATATATGTATATATATATAAATTTGTTTTTCAACTAACGATCCATAACAGATTCTGTTATTCTTGGTTCGCGGCCGTACACAAGGTTAGAAAACTCTCTGTAAACACGTACAGTAGGCTCTCTCTTCGGCGTATCTCTCCGGCAGAGTGCGAACAAAGAGGCCTTGATAAAAGCTCTTTGTAGGCGTGACGTGCGGTGACAGCCCCTATCACCTCGAGGCGTCACCTGACGTCACCCAACGTGTTAACGCGTCGTCACATCACCGATATCGTCACCCCTGCCGTTACGTGATTTTAATCAACGTCATCTTTCTCCCTAAAGGACGTCAGAAGGAAGAACCTTCCCGGTACGATGGCTGTGTTGTCTTCAAGAGGGTAGGGAGGTCCTGTAATGGGCCATGAAATCCAACACTGCTCCCACTCCAGGCTGGACATTAATCCCAATTTCCAATCGGTGCAAGTCTTTACATATTTTATTCTGGTCAACACCAGATGATCAATCTTTTCCCCCGACTGTTGTCTAACCACTTCATTCATCTTAACCACCCTCCTAGGTGGTTAAGGGATTAAACTGCTCAGGCAATGAACACATCGTTAACGACAGTCGTGGGTAGCTCTCCCGAGTCTTGAAGTCTAATCACACATTGTGAGGAAGACAGCTGGGGCAGAGAGGCATTATCTCGACGAAAACAATCACAAAGGCATTTCAGATTGAGCTTTCCGAGGTGGACCTTGAGGACGAGGGAGATAAAATGTAATTGTCGTGAGCGTGAATGTGCAATTAAAAGTAATATTCTTAGTCAATTACGTACTGTAATTGCAACAATGCCTCTTCTAGTTGCATGCTCTTCGACAACAACTCTATGAGCCTTTGATCGCAGCGTCTGGTGAGATAACAAGAAAACTTGCCTCTCCAATCATTACTAAGACTCCAATGAGCAAGGACTACGGACTTACGAGGTGCAGCCTATACGCAAACTTTCCAGTGACGTCACTGTATCTTTGAGTGATGTCATAGCGTCTTTGAGTGATGTCATAGTGACGTGAGCGCCAATTTAGGGGCAGTTTCCAGAGGGCGGCTTCACTGGACGGGGATCGAATCCTCGGGGTCACCTTAGAGGGTGGAATCACCTTGGGGGAGATATATATATATATATATATATATATATATATATATATATACATCGAGAGAGAGAGAGAGAGGGGGGAAGAGAGGGAGAGAGAGAGAGTGGGGAGGGAGGGAGAGAGAGATGAGAATGAGTAGGTGCTCCTTGATGATGTACAATGATGGGTTCTGAGAAATAGTACCACTTGCAAGGTGCATTAGGCTGTACAGCATTACCTGAGGGCAAGGATGACCCCGCACACGCTCACGTAAACACACACACACACACACACACACACACACACACACACACACACACACACACACACACACACACACACACACACACACACACACGAGAATGTATCTTTATTTTTTCTTGACTAATCGATGTAGATTTGAGATGTTTATGATATTATTGCTACGAAAGGGGTTTCCCTCAACTGACTGAAGTCGACTGAATGCAGATAGAACGAATAACAAAGAATGTCAATCGCAGTGTCGATTAACCCTCCAATATATTTGATGTTTTTTTCATTCTCCTGGCTTGTTTTCTCCTTCTTTATCTAGCTCCTCTCTTTTTGGTCGTCCATCTCTTTCTCCTCCTACTTCTCTTCTTTTTATTCACAATGAATTTTATAAATAAATCGCTCCTTCGGCCCTCTCTTTACTCTTTCTTACTTCTACTCTCTTACCCCTTTCCCTCCTCCTCCTCCTGTTGTTTTTCCCCTCTTCCTCCATTTCCTTCTTTTACTCGTCATCCTCCTCTTCCCCCTGCTCTTCTTCCTCCTCCTTCTTCTTCACGGTCAAAACCCGTAATTCTATCTTCATGTTTTCATTTTTCTACTTCTTTCCACCTCCTCCTCCTCCTCTTCCTCTTCCTCCTTGACTTCTCAATGAGTAATTTTCTTAATTCGTTCCTTTTCCTCTCTTTCCTCTTCCTTTTTCTCTTCTTTTCCTCTTTGTGTTCCTTCTGGAAGTCCTGGTCTTTGGCCTTTCCTCGGGTTTCCCTTTTTTGTCCCTTCTGTCGCATTTTTTTCTTTTTTTTTTCTTTGTTGTCTGACCTTTACCTTTTTTTTTCTTAAATCCCAGCACCTGCGTCTTGGCTGACTCACACATTTACCGTACACCCACCCATGTTCTTCCTCTACACCTACTCATTAGTAATACCGTCGCTACCACTTACTCCTACTTCTTTCATCTCTCTTCTTTCTCTTTATCTATCCCTCTCCCTTTCTTCCCCCTTTTCTTCCTCTTCCTTCGTCCTCCTCCTCCTCCTTCCTTCTCCTCTTCCTTCGTCCTCCTCTTCCTTCGTCCTCCTCCTCCTTCCTTCTCCTCTTCCTTCGTCCTCCTCTTCCTTCGTCCTCCTCCTCCTTCCTTCTCCTCTTCCTTTTTTCTTTTCATTTATCCTGTGATACTCCTGTGATATTTCCCCCAAAGCCTGAGGTGAAAAATGAACAGGATTTTGGGTCAATTAAGCAGGATCCTCTTCTTGAGACGACACAAATTAGCAACAGTGAGAAAGAACGACCGGAGGATGAAAGGGAGGAAAGGTATAAAAAGTCGACATAAAAACGAGAAGAAAATTCCACGTATTTCTGACAATTATATATATAATTTTTTGACACAGGGGTCGAATGTAATAAGAATGGGGTCAGAGATAAGATAATGATAGGGAGAAAAGAAACATGAAGACTTAAATATATATATTTTCAATCAACCCTGCTCATTCCCTACCAAAATTGGGATTAAAATTGCTAAGGGTAACAGAAAACAAGACCTTGAAAGGGGAGACTATAATATTAAGTTGTCCTGACGGGAACACCTGGTGTCAAATCTTTTAAAATAACAACATACTCTGCACGGAAAAAATATCATATTAGAATAAAGAAAATTAAATATAAAATATAAAAAAGGAATCTGAAGAGTAAGGGTGGTCCCCTAATAAAAGAAAGAAAAAAAGAAGAAAAAAGAAAGACACTCGAAGAAAAAAGAAGAAAAAAAAATGCGGTAAAAGTACCAGGAACCAAACCACTTTATATATTTTATTCTGGTAGGCAATGTACGATTTTATTACATAACATAGGATCAAGCACTATCCTTATAACGGGGTTTTGGTTGACGAAAACCCCGATATAATGGACTGGTCCATACCATTCAACAAAATAACAGTATATTTTATTCTGTTTAGTGTCAACCGATTTTTTAAGCTCACGAGGTGTAATCGTAGGTTAAGAAGTTAGAATCTCACTTCTAAAACGTTTCATCAACACTTTCTATTCTCAAAGATTAAAACTTTACTAACTTAACTAGGAACGCAGCTAAAACTACAATCTAATACTAGACGTCGTTCACCAAGGCTGGCGAAAGTTAACTATGAAAGTTAATCTCCTTTGGCTCAGCTTAACCTAAGTAAATATAACCGTCTATCATTAATCAGAATAAAATATTTGAGGTTAACCATTAGAATCGAGAGTGTGGGAAAGAGAAGGGGGAGGAGGAAGAGAGAAGGGGGAGGAGGAAGAGGGATGGGGTGAGGGGGGGATGGAGTGGGAGAGGGGGAGGAGGAGAGGCACCTCATAGTACCTTAGGGCTTAGGCTATCGAGTGCCACAGTCGACTTATAATCTTTATCCTGGCTGTCGCCAGGCGATTTTATTACAGATCATCTGATGACAAGATATTTTCTACAGTGCTTCATTGTACAGATTTCGTTCTATCAAACGATTCTATTCAGCTGGAGAGGGGACCCCTGGCATGAGTGACATTACAAAAGGTCGAGACCCCCCCACCCCGCCTTCTTTACTCGCTATCCTGGACACAAATATGTGACACATGTGTATCAAAGCAATGTAAATGTATAACTCGTTGCTGTTGTATTTGTACAACTTGTTGTATAAATACAATTTTGATGAGGTAATACATCAGTGTTGTTATCATCGGCGAGTTATTGTGTGTAGGAACATATATAATGATTAACAAGATAAAATGTATTTTGTATTGTTTTGATACATTATGGACCAGGTTGGGTTTTCACTATAGTAGTATATGCAGTGGTTAGTGAAGATGGATTCTTTATATTGTATATTTTATTTTACTTTATTTGTTCATATTCATTTATCCATTCACTTATTTATTCATTTATCTATTTTATTTTTTATTTTATCTATTTTTTCTTTTATTTGATTATTTTTGTCATGAAATATTATGGAGGAAGGCTTGCGCCGACGAAGGTCACAGTACAAAGTTGGCAACCCACACATCACTATGCAAAACAAGACTCCTGGTAACAGAGGAAAACGAAACCCTAAGAATCTTTCCCTAATCACAACAAATGAGACAGAGACAGTTGTTTCCATCTTCCTTGTTCCAAGACTCACCACCCCAGAAAACACTCGAGGAACTTGGCTCTTTTTCTTCAAAACTTCGATCAAGTTCCTCCCGGACTTCGAAGGAGGAAGTGATCGTCGTGTGGCGCCGGCGAGGGTGAGGGCGTGGCGGAGGAGCCGAGGTAGAGTCTGCCCAAGAGACCCTTATGGTGTGGTGGCCGGCCACGCCCCCACCCCCAGGAACAACGTGAAGGCCAAGCTGAAGACGCTTAAGGGGACGTCAACCAACGCAAGCCACCAAACTCACGATCTGACGCATAGCTAGATTTATGTTTGTTTTTCTGTTTGTCTGTCAGTGTGTCTGGCTCTCTGTCTGGCTCTCTGCCTGGATCTCTGTCTATTTGTTTGTCTGTCTATCTGCCTGTCTGCCTGTCTGTCTGTCTGTATCTGTGTGTGTGCGTGTGCGTGTGTGTGTGTGTGTGTGTGTGTGTGTGTGTGTGTGTGTGTGTGTGTGTATGTACGCTATTCTAAATCTGTCATAGAGGCGAAAAATGTCAAGACTCACACCTTAGGACAGTCAGACACTCACCATAGACACAGAATATTAAGGAAAAACAAAAGAATCAAACAAAACCCGCTCACAAAATGGATGAACACATCCAGAAGAGCGTAATCAAACGCAACACAATCTCCAATAACTAACAAGAGAAATTATATATCATTATACTTTACAATGACTCCAAAATCTCAAAATCAATGTGGTATTGCAATATTCTTTTCCATAAGAAGTTTACAAATTCGTGACTAAAATGCATTATATTGGTGCAACCACTACTACAATTTGCAGGAGACCGACTATAGTTGCCCGGGAATAAACACACATAAACACACGAAACAAACCCACAACAAACTCGTTACAAGACAAGACTTGGTGCAAAACACGAAAATACTCAAACACAGGAACAATCACAGGAAGCTACACATCTTCGGGAAGGTCTACATCTCACGACTCGCCTCTCCCATCAATAAACAAACCGACACACTGGTCACTCTCCTGCGGACACCATCCCACGGAGTTCCAACAACACATACCTTGAAAGTAAACGACCTGTTTCACTCAACTCCAGCACATATATAACATCTTTAGTGTCTTGTACTAAAATTATACTTCCTGCGTTAATCTCTATGCGGTATCAACTTTCATTCTAGCCTGAAGATGATTGTAAGCATGAAAACAAAGCTCGGTTTTGTATCGATTTATAGCTTTTTTACAGTACACTTGTGTTTGATCTGTCTTTGGAATATAAGAAGTTTATCTAGAAAATAGAAAAAAGCAAAATGGAGTACTAAGAAGTCTGTTCAAACGAAATTAGTATGTGTCTGTGTGTGTGTGTGTGTGTCTGTGCGTGTACATGCATGTGTGCATGTGCGTATGTATGTGTGTATATATGCGTGTGCATGTATATGTGTATGTGTGTGTATGTGTATATATGCGTGTGCATGTTCATGTGCATGTGTGTGTGTGTATGTGTATATATGTATGTGTGAGTATACATGTACATACTCGTATTTGTACACATGGAATCATATATATTCCCACACTTAGAGTCTGGATTATCTGTCCGTCTACTCACAACACTGGAAAGAGAAAGAAGGCTACATTAATCCCTTTCCTACGGTGAAATTTTTTGCATTCTGGCTGATACCAGACGATTTTATTCAGCCAGAGTCAGGCTCGTGTAAGAAATGGGGCCTCATTCGAGTCTGACTAAATTTACTTAGGATTTGTTTGTACAGAATCTATAGAAAGCGCCATTGTTGAGGAGATATACAATGGTTGGTCTGTTTCGCGCCATTACCCGTCGGCGCGTTTACAAACGACGAAGCGACGCCATATTGGATTTTGTCTTGGAAAGAAACATTCGAGTTTCAACGGAAATATGAAATAAACAAGTAGATAAATAACTAAATAAATAAGAAAATAAAAAATAAATAAATAGATAAATAAATAAATAAATAAACAAATATATAAAAATAGAATAATAAGTAAAAAATAAAAGTACCTTGCTTGTATGATATAGAATATATATCTTCATATACTAGGGATTATCTGAGTGATATAACTGAAGAAAATAAGAGTTTATTCGCGTCTTTGCGGTTCGATGAAGACTGTGACTTTCTGTTCTTGCTCCATCTCTAGAGAGGAGAACGTCTGGTAAGTTGATTCAGCTTCTGTGCCATCAAGATTCGTATTACAGCCTGTTACTCCAGTCTGTCAAGCGAGTCAAATACATATGTACAGACACGCGCACACCTGTGTAAGTTCACGCATGTATACACACACACACACACACACACACACACACACACACGCACACACACACACACACACACACAGTATCTACAGTACATACATGAAATGAATATTCATACACACCTTTTGTATCTCTCCCTTTTTACATATATTTTTCTCGTGCATTTTATGTCCGCATATATATATATATATATATATATATATATATATATATATATATATATATATATATTCTCTCCATATTTCACTTATTCATACATTTGTGCTCTAGTAATCTTCCTTCCATGCCGGGTGGCACTTTCTCCCTTGTATTCCATCTGCCGCCAGGCGATTTTATTCATCTACGTTTTGAAGTAGTTTGTCCTATCCTGACTAACCCTTCCGTAGCGGATGGTACTTCTCCCAGCTGCCGTCGGGCGATTTTATTCATTTCGTTACATCCTCCTTTTTTATTTCTTTTGTCGGGGTCAATTGGTCACTGTACCTCGTCCCACCCTTTGTAAACACACACGCCGTCCTTTGTGACGACACGTCTCTCCGTGATCTTTTACTTCGCCCCATACGAGGAGCTTCAGGATAGCCTTAGTCTGAAGGACTCCGCTACAAAAGTCAGGAGCTTACGCATAGAGGCGCTTAACCTGATGCCAGAGCAGCTGGAGATCAAATTCGTGTACACACACACAAAAAAAGGGAATTTGAGAACTATTTTAGAAAGATGTTAGATTGGTTTAAGTTTTGAGTACTACAGTAGCAAGGAAGAAAGATCCGAAAGAACTTAAATGACCTAAACTAAAATAATCTACTCCAAACTAAACTTAACTAAACAGATAAACTAATGAAATAAAGCCAAAATAATCAAACAATATACGAGGCAAAAAATATTAGATAATGTAGTTGGATGAAAAATGAAAAAATGGGAAATGGAATGCATTATGAAAGAACGAAACGCTACAGTGGCAAGAAGATTACATGAGAATTTTGAGGAACGCTTTTTTACTCAATAATCTTTGTAATACGTTTCTGTCGACTCCTTTTCCCCCTGGGAGCCTTTAATTAACGAAGGAAAAATAGAATCACATAAATCTTGTGCATTATCACTGCGCATTCATCTTAAAAATGTCAAAGAAGACACGCCCCTTTCCGCTGACTTGGCCTGTGATTGGCCGTAACACACACGCACGCACGCACACACACACACACACACACACACACACACACACACACACACACACACACACACACACACACACACACACACACACACACACACACAAAAGTCACTGTGTGCTTTGTACTATCTATCCAATCACAAAGTTCCACGTCACCTCGGTGGGCGGGGCCATTTAGATCCTTGTGAAAATAAACAGACTTTACATGACCTCTGTAACATTCTATCCACATACAGATAATAAGATCAAGTAACTAAGTAACATGAGCTCCTGAGTATAACATTGTTTTAACCAATCGGAGAGCAACACGTCAGTGGTGGGCGTGGCCTCTTAGAGATTATGAAAATAAACAAACAACATGATCCCTTCTATACCATTTTATGGAGTTATACTCGTACATGGAATAACTCCAAACTCCTACAACGTACAGACAGATTCTATAATTCGACTACAACCTTGTACTATTCCTGTCAGCTAGCAGATGGCGCATCATTCATTGTGATTCACCATGGCCTTGAACCACGTACTGGACTCGCGATCGACAGCTGTTACCCTTCCGGATGAGAGCTTCATAGCTCCTATGGCTGCGTTGCAAAAATGACTGATGATTAATATCAGAATGAAGTGTTGCAAAGACTAGGTCGATTTCTTCTGGTCAAATGCAATTGCAGGGCTACTACAAGGGTATCGGTTGAACTCTTCAACCCGGAACAGAGAACCGGGTTCGAATCTCAAGCAGAGACTACCACCTCGGTCATTACGTCCTACTTGGGAGGAGGGAGGGAAGGAGGAGGAGGAGTAGGAGGACTATTTCACTCCCACCTTCGCCATTGCCTCCTCCAGGCATGGCGGTCAATGCACCAACCCGTCCGCTTCACTACCCAAACACACGCCCTTCATTTCTAACCACGCTAGCACACACGCCATCCACGCCCATCTGTGAGAAATAACAGGGTAATTTGTTCCCATCTACGCCCATATCACTTGTGATCTCAGTCTTTACGAGTGATACCTAACGCGTTTTGTATCGAGAAGGTTGATTGGCTGGAAGAGGGGGACGGGCAGAGTCATCAAGCCAATAACAACACTTGTGCGACATGACGTCATAGTCGTATATCTAAAAGACATTTTGGAACCTGAGGAAGGACAGGCTAAGGGTTAGCAACCTTATATTCAAAGTAAATACGGTTAATTTTGGTCTATCTTCGGTTTCCAAAACCAAGAATTTTGTTGAAAAGTTCGTCTTTAAGATATGGACGGCTTGATCTAGGTTACTGTATTGATATATAATACAACAGATGTCAATAGTAAGGTTTGACTGACAAGACTGTAGCCTTCTTATTCGTTCTCCGCCTAGCAAAGGAAATAGGAGGGGTTGTGGAGCGTTTTCAAAACATGAATATACATATCTTTATGTTTGATATCTATGTTGATGCAGGAACTTACTATAACATACAAGTATAAAACATAGGTATAGTTTTAGCGTATATTTCGGTCTCAGAACTCATTCCCAGCACTGACTCCTACACACGCTTGCTCCTGCCTTCCTACGCGCCGACCTACCGACTTGCCGACCTGCCTGCCTGCCTCACCCGTCCGCCCACACGCCTGGTCCGTCCATCTACCCGATCGCAGAGCGTCCTCGGACTCAAGAACTCCTCCAGGTAGTTCTTGCTCCTTCTCGAACTCAACGGCTTTTTACGGGAGAGTTCTTCTGGTTCTCCCCCCGAAGTGTTTCGTCAAATGTCGCTAGTCATACAAGAGATCGCGAGTTCTAAGAAGTCTCCTTATTTTTCAAGAGACCCCTTGAATTTTCACCAACCCACTCACACGCAGTGGGAAGTGAGAAACCCCTGGTAGAGGAAAGACCTGTCAGTTGAGGCAAGCCACTTTTTAATGCCGATATTCAGATCGCCTCCCCGCTAAGTCAGGGAACCAAGGCAACATAGGCCGGAGCTTGTCCCGGGAATCAAACTCACGACCACCTGATCATTAGTTCGATACGGTGTCCACTGGGCTACAGCGAGGCCCTTTTGAAGGGTCTTGAATAAAATCGTCTGGCGGCAGTCAGAAGAGGTGACTAAAGTCCTAAAATCACCATATGCAGGAAAAGGGTTTATCTTTGGGGGTTCCACTCAGATGAATAGAATTGTATGGCGACAGGAAAGGGGATGAGATATAAGAACAGAAGTTCATAACCAAGGTTCGATCTAATCACTCACTTTCAGTGGTTCAACGGACGTCCTCCAAAACGCATTTCAAACAAACAAATATATGAAAATATAAATAAATTGAATTAACAACAACAACAATAATAATAATAATAATAGCAAAAATAATAATGATAATGATACTACTACTACTACTACTACTATTACTACTAGTAATGATAATAATTGCGCACTTCAATTTGTGCCTACCCTTTATCTAACCTTATTTCTCTCCGTTTCCGTGCACTTTCGAGACAAAAATCTTCAGTTCAAATCCAATTTATCTCATTTTCGTATGAACCGAAATTTATCTCCATTCGTCACATTTGAGAGCTTTGACAAACGTGGGGGGTGAGTGTGGTTGGCGTTCAGCGCCTCTTTCAAGTGAGGAACCACTTCAGGAGTCGTTTCCCGTCACACGCTCCTGGTGGGGGAGATTGGTCCTACGTGCTGGGAGCTGACCTCCGCAGATGTACACTACTGCGCATGCGTCACAGATTTATAATGGAATACGACAGGCGAACAATCCCACGTTAGGTATCCATGATCACATCGACTTGCAAAAAAATAGAGAAAAAAAGAAATAGGTAAAGATAAATAGATAAATAAATTAATTGATAAATATTATAAATAAAAATAAAAATAGAAATATAATGGATAAATGAGTATATCATTGAATGAATAGGGAGGTAAATACGTTGATGAATACACAAATAAATAAATAAAGAATAAATACGAGTTAAAGAATTGAGCTGCTCAATAGAGGAACGAATAGATAAATAGATAAATAATAGATAAATAAACACAAATAATAACTGGATAATTGGATGACTAAGGATATACATAAACTAATAAAGAAGACAAATACATAACCGATAAACTGAAAAGAAGAACGAAGGCAAAGTAATTAGGTATATGCCTTACATAAGTCCATAAAACAGAAGGCGTAGGTAGGTAAAAACACGATTTGAATTAATTCCTAGAAATATCGAAGTGAAATATAACTTGATGTTAGTTTTAGCTACATTAGAAGGAATTTAATATCAGTTGTCTAAATTAGATTGAATTAAGTTACCTTGACTTAGATTAGGCGTTAGTTTAACTCTAATTCAAACTGAATATGACTTATTTTGGTCCTACCTGCAAGATGCATATATAATACACATACATATACATATGCACATACACATACACATAGATATACACATACATATGCATACACATATGCATACATAGACACGGTTCTACATCTACATATATATACACGTACACATACATATGTATATACACACTGTATATACGCATCCACGTATGCATGCATGCATGTATAAATGTATGTATGCATGCACTGTTACTGAACTTCAAAACCGCTCCTTGACGCCAAGCAGTGTTGAGTGGGTCGAGCGACGGAAGTCAGAGGCCGAAGAACTTCGACGACGACGACGACAACAACGACGACGACGACGACGACGACGACGACGACAATGGTGTGACCGTGCGACTTTTAAATGTCAGGGCTATTCTCCCGAAGTCCTCTCTTCGTCGAACTCGCCCTCAGGACCCTCCAGCCTCCGCCGTGTCCCTTCCCCACCCTCCATCTCCTCCTGCAGACGTTTGTATCTCATCCAAGGACAACTTCAAAGACTACCAGTGACTGCTACTTGATTTGGTCGTTCGAGTACATAGGGCAAAGGTGACAGAATCCAGACAGCTTGTGCGTGACATGAGGCTTGTCACTCGATATATGAACGAGGTAATGACACGCTTCCAGAATGGGTTTTTGTACGTGTATGTGTGTGTGTGTGTGTGTGTGTGTGTGTGTGTGTGTGTGTGTGTGTGTGTGTGTGTGTGTGTGTGTGTGTGTGTGTGTGTGTGTGTGTGTGTGTGTGCGTCTGTGTGTGCGTCTGTGTGTGCGTGAATGAGAGAGAGAGAGAGAGAGAGAGAGAGAGAGAGAGAGAGAGAGAGAGAGAGAGAGAGAGAGAGAGAGAGAGATAGTGGTGATGGTGAGGAGTGTACGCCAGGAGGCGCTGAGTAGCTGCAGCCAAAGCCAAAGCCTCAAAGCTGCAGCCAAAGCCGTTACCTTTGCTCTATGATGCACTTTAGGAACTGCTGGGGCAGTCGCTAACAGGAAATGGAAAAGAGAAGATTCGAACTAACAGCTAAACGAACATGAGACCAGCACGCTTCAGATTACGCCACCAGGACACTAGAATAGCGGTAAAGATAGATAGATAGATAGATAGATAGGGAGATAGATAGATAGATAGATATATGGATAGATGGACAGAGAGATGGATAGATAGAAAGATATAGATAGATATATGAATAGATGGACAGAGAGATGGATAGATAGAGAGATATGGATAGATAGATGGATAGACAGGTAGATAAAGGGATCAGTACTTTTACGTTACTTCTTTACACATATTTTGTCGTCTTTTTAGGTAGATAGATAGGTAGACAGACAGAGAGATAGATAGATAGACAGACAGATAGATAAAAGGAGTATTTTTATGTTCCTTTATTATGTCGTCTTCTCATGCACATTCTTCCAATCCCATTTTTCTCTCTTCCCCCTCTCCCTCTCCCCTTAACCTCCACTCCTCCAAATGCCCTCTCCGGGTGAACCTCCTCCTTCCTCAAGGTCGACCTGAAGACGAAGACGATTTTTTGAAGGAGGACCTCAAATTTGCAAACATTCCTCTCTCATCGAGGCGGATTACTTCTAGAAGTTTCTCTTTTCCTCTTGTTTTAGTCCTATTTTTTCTCATTTCAGTTCTTAAATGACCTGTTTCAGTCTTCTCTGTTTTATCACTGAAGTCATCAGTTTCAATCACATTTTTTTAATATGTGATCAAATCGAACGTAGAAAAAGAAGAATAAGGTAAAAGGTACCAACGGTTAGACAACTTTATGGATGGGGATGACAGGTGGTAATGGACATGGAACTGCCTAGTGTAGGCCTCATGGTCTCTTGCAGCCTCCTTCATTCCATTGTTTACTAGGAAAGTCTTCTCTCTCACGAGGTTCAAAGTTATCAAGATTCGACAAAACATCAAGAAGTCTTCAAACGTTATGACACATTCTGACCCACTTAATATATTTTATTCTGGCTGGCGTCAGGCGATTTAAATAAAAAAGAAATCCCTCGAAGCCTTTTATGGAACTGATTCGTTCTTATCAGACGTCGTTCAACTCTTTATTACCGATTTGTCCCTTTTTTCTTTAAGGAAATAGCTTATTCATAAAAATGTGAGCAAATTTAGAATTAAGTTTGATTGACAGACACACAGACGGGACCCTGCTAACGTAGCGTAGCTTTATTCTTGTGTATTACATTCAAATAAATATGACGCCTCTCACGCTGTCATCGTCACCATCAACGCCATCTGTGTGACAGTTCATGAACTTGAGTCATTGCGTGGGATAATACGCTCATCACAGACATCACATAATTCATCCTATTTTTTTTTTATTTCCATTATTATTTTCATTCTATATATGTATATATTTTATTTATTAATTTTTACTTATTCGTTTATTTTTATATATTTTTTGTTTATTTTTCATTACTTAATTCCGCCTGCGACTCATTCATATTGCTCACCCTCGACAGTTCACCCTTGAAGACGTCCCGTCAAGACAAAGACGGGAGAACACCCGTCAAGGAATTAGTCATCCTGTACAATCCCGTCAGCCATTGCTGTCTGTCTCTCTCTTTTTTTTTTTTATCAAATTTCACTTGTTGTTATTGTGGCTGTTGACTGGTCGTGGTTGTTGTTGCGTGGTTGTTTTTTGTTGATGTTTATGTTCTGGTTGTGGGTGTGTAGTTATAATTGTTTTTTGTTTATGACGTGGTTGTTATTGTTATTGTTGGAGTCGTTATTGTTGCTCTTGCCCTTGTTTTTGATAAAGTTGTTATTATGGTAAGTAATGGAACATAAGCCAGCAAGGAATCATTTGTTTAAAATCTTTTCGGAATTTGTAATAAAATTTCAACCCTCGGACATATTTGTTAGCCATTATGGATAGAACGCCATCTATGGCCAAAGAATGGAACTACAATTTTTTGTCGTTGAACTTTGGATCTTAGTTGTTCATACTTGACACGTCAGTCATTCCATATGCCCCCCTCCCCCTAGCTCTCCCTCACCTCCTACCCCCATCTCCCCCTCCCCCTACCTCTCCCCCACCTCCTACCCCCCATCTCCCCCTCCCTCTACCTCTCCCCCACCTCCTACCCCCATCTCCCCCTCCCCCTACCTCTCCCCCACCTCCTACCCCCCATCTCCCCCTCCCCGTACCTCTCCCCCACCTCCTACCCCCCATCTCCCCCTCCCCCTCCCCCAGACCACAAGGAAGCCAGTTAGCGCCGTTAGTTATTTAGTGACTGGTAGTTAACTAACTCACTCAAGGACAGTCACTTCATATCATGAAAGAAGTACAAATAATTAAACAAACAAATAAACAACTACATGAAATCAATAAATCGATGAACCTGTGCCTAAGTAAATAAGTAAACAAATATATGTCATAAACAAAATATAATAATAAGAAATAACAAATAATAAGATAAAACATAACGATAATGATAATAAATAAAGCAAAAATAAAATAAATAAAATAATTAGAATAATGAATAAACAATATAAAATAAAAATGTAAATAGAATGATAAATAGAAAAAAGTTGAAAATAGATAAACAAGTAAAACAAAGAAGTAATTGAAATAAGACATCGGATGACGAAATTTGATAAGAATATAATTTTTGTTATTGTTATTGTTATTGCTATCAATATAACCTATTACTATTATCTTTTATTATCAAGTTTTTGTTGCTTGATTACCAAGACCTGAGAGAAATGTCGAAATTGATCGAATTTCATTTGGTCACGTGACAGATGCCATTAACAACCTGAAAGAAATTATGTCAATGTCGTTGGCGAAACAAGAAACCCGGTTAATGACGTCGCCACCACCACCACCACCCACCTCCATTTTCACTACCACCACAACCACTACCATCACCACTACCACCACCACTATCACCACTACCACCACCACTATCACCACTACCACCACTACCATCACCACTACCACTACCACCACTACCATCACCACTACCACCATAACCACTACCATCACCACTACCACCACTACCACCACCACCACCACTACCACCACTACCACCACCACCACTACCACCACCACCACTACCACCACCACTACCACCACCACTACCACCACCACTATCACCACCACCACTACCACCTCTACCACCACCACTACCACTACATCCACTATCATCACCATAATCTAAAAATAAAATAGATAACATTTGGTAAGGTGTCATATTTAAAAGAATGTGAAAAATGTGTGTTTGTGTGTGTGTGTGTGTGTGTGTGTGTGTGTGTGTGTGTGTGTGTGTGTGTGTGTGTGTGTGTGTGTGTGTGTGTGTGTGTGTGTGTGCTTGTGCATGAGAGAGAGAGAGAGAGAGAGAGAGAGAGAGAGAGAGAGAGAGAGAGAGAGAGAGAGAGAGAGAGAGAGAGAGAGAGAGAGAGAGAGAGAGAGAGAGAGAGAGAGATACAGAAAGAGAGCAGCGACCACCTCCATATGTACATAAAAAAGAGGAGCGGGCGGACTCCGGTATGACGGGGGTCGCGGTCGACCAAGGACGCTTTCAAGCAAGAGTCCGCCCGTTTCCTTCAGCTGACTGAAATGACCCTCAGTCAGACAACGGGACACCTCGGAGCGGACATTACTCTCGTGTCATTTCACCTTTCCTGAGGAAATGCTTTGCCAACAGTACAAGAGATTCCCGTCCTCTCCTCTCTTCCTCATTCCTCTTCTTCCCGTCCTCTCCACTCCCCCTCTCCTCCCCTTCCTTCCTCATCTCTTCCATCCTTTCTCCTTTCGTCTTCCCGTCTTCTCTCTGTATTTTTCTCTTCCTTATCACTCCATCACTACCGTCATCACCATCACCATTACCGTCACCATCACCATCACTATCACCATCACCACTATCACCATCACCACTATCACCATCACCACTATCACCATCACCACTATCACCATCACCACTATCACCACTATCACCATCACCACTATCACTATCACTATCATCATCACTATAACCGTTACGATCATCATCACCATAACCATCCCTATCACCATCATTATCACCATCACCACCACCACCAGCCCCTCTTTCACCTCCATCCTTCTAGATCCGCCTCCGCCAGTTCCACAGTTGCAGAAGTCTTGTCCAGTTACGAAACTTGGAAGTGAAGGGAACGAGCTGGTGGAGTGGATGGGTGGAGAGGTGGAGGGGTGGAGGGGTCAGGGAAGAGTGGACAGAGCACCTAATGAATCCTGGGCAGGGTGTGGGGTACAAAGAGGAGGTTGTGGTTGTGGTTGTCGACATGACGTCACCATCAAATCAACAAACATGATATCCATGCAGATTTCTGATTGGCTGAGAACCTGTGACGTCAAGCGACGAAGATCCTATGACGTCATTGATGACGTCAAAGCAATACGGATTTGATCATGATTGGGCTGTGATGACGATGATCTGTGGCTCTGTTAATGCTGTGTTAATGCTGTGCTAATGCTGTGGTAGTGCGACAGCTGTGTGATGGAAGAAGACGCCATTTCGAAAGGGTGAATCTGTACTGGTTTCTGTTCTGGCAAACTGGTTGTACTGGTCACAGGGAGAGTAGTGGCTACTTCAGCACTGTCAGGCTTCTTAAGGGCTTCTACCTAACTGAATAAAATCGCTTGTCGGCATACTTAATAAACACACAAGTCGAAGAGGCAAAGGTACTTTTATGCAATAAATTTTCGAAACATATTTCATGACAATGTTTCAAATAAAAAATATTTGATGATATTAAAAAAGTAATATGAAACATATTGAACGACAATATATCGTAGAGAGATTTGGTACAATTATCATAAATATGAAATAATATATAAATATTTTTGGTAAAAATATATTTTTTCTAATTGATGAGATTCTGATAGTTTTTCAACCCAGTTCTACTATTTACCAGACTATTCTGTTCATCTTTATGCCTACCCAGTCTTGGTTGTGGCCAGGGTTGTACTGGTACTGCTTGTTTTGAGGTTGTAACGGGGTTGGATGTACTGTTAGTGGTTGTAATAAAGGTTATTAATGAACGTATAATTTCCTGTCTTGAGGCTGTACTGGTTGTAAGGATACTGGTTCCTCTGAGGCTGTATTTGTACTGGTTGTAGTCTGGTTGTTCTGGTACTAGTTCTTAAAATTTGACATGAATGGGTTGTAGGTAGAGTTGTTCTTAAATTGGTTGTTTTATGGAAATACTGGCACTAGTTATAATGTAATGGTTGTACAGTTGTAATGTCGTTGGTTGTAGTGAGGTTGTGATTATACAGGCATCAACAACTGTTGCAGCTACGGTTGTTCTTGTAGCAGAAAATTTCCTTTAGTGGTTT
>NC_134809.1:3061807-3066807 GCF_046742065.1 Oratosquilla oratoria
TTCCTCCCGACTTTCACTTCGGGATGAATGAGGAGCCGTGGGGAGGAGGAGGGCGGGAGGGAGGGGATGTCCCCGACGGAACTCCTTCTGGAAGAAGTGGAGGAGTCCTGGGATTTCCGGGCCAGTAGGATTACTCAGGG
This sequence comes from Oratosquilla oratoria, assembly GCF_046742065.1. NCBI lineage: Eukaryota > Metazoa > Arthropoda > Malacostraca > Stomatopoda > Squillidae > Oratosquilla > Oratosquilla oratoria. The sequence goes on from NC_134809.1 coordinate 3,061,948, forward strand.
ATTATGTATTTCCAACGGATCAAAGGTAATTCGTTACATACATATATATGTATATATATATATATATATATATATATATATATAGATATATATACATATATATATATATATATATACAGACACACATATACACATAGCACTCTCTTCTCGAGACGATTGCAAAAGTCTGGTCCGTCTTTGCCCCTTGGACCCACGCTCGTTGACCTGTTGCAGCTGAGCAACAACTTCCTTCCGTCCGTAATAGGGTCGTCGTTGGTGTCACAAGATGACGATGCGGATGGAAAGTACTACTGGCCTCCCTTCCTAATAAAACCCTAATTAATCTCCCCATAAATATTCGATAAATAAAGAAACAAAACCATGAGATATGACAACAGACATAAAATTTATAAAACGATCAATGTCAACTAAACGTTCACATCGTCGACTTGTCTCGTGGCCATATGTGGATGTATATCCGCGTGTTTAAGGGCCAGGCGGGTGGGGGTAAGGATCCGCATTCTAGCCACAAAGCCACAGGCGGAGACCTGGACAGCACACCGTGAGAGACAAGTGAGTAGGTCCCTCACGGTCTTCTCACGGTTTCCTTATATGCATCTTGTTTTCCGATTTTTTTTTTATCTTTTATAATTTCTTGTTATTAATGGTGAGAAGATTCGATCTAATGAATGTGGGAGAAGCGTGTGTGTGTGTGTGTGTGTGTGTGTGTGTGTGTGTGTGTGTGTGTGTGTGTGTGTGTGTGTGTGTGTGTGTGTGTGTGTGTGTGTGTGTGTATTTACCTATTTGTATTTACCTAGTTGTATTATACGGGAAGGGAGCTATGCTCGTGGTGACCCGTCTTTGTATCTTTCAGCATCAAGTTTTTTCTTAAAATCTTGAATAGTGTTTGCACACACTGTTTCTTTATCTAAATTATTCCAGGTATCCAGTACTCTCTCTCTCTCTGTGTGTGTGTGTGTGTGTGTGTGTGTGTGTGTGTGTGTGTGTGTGTGTGTGTGTGTGTGTGTGTGTGTGTGTGTGTGCCATTAGGTCAATATGGGTTTAAGGAAAAATATCTAAAAAAATAAATAAATGCTATCATTACGTCATCGTAGACTCCTGGGTAAAATGTGGCAAACCCGGTCCGCCCTGGGAATCATCAGGGGGAAGGGTGCATCACCTTTGCCCAGAGTGCTAGCTAGCACGCAAATGCATGTAAATACACATAGTCCTCATTTTCAAGTTTGGGTGAGTGAATGTGAATGTATCTGCCTGTTTGTTTTCGTGTGTGTGTGTGCGTGTGTGTGTGTGTGTGTGTGTGTGTGTGTGTGCGCGCGTATGTGTATGTGTGTGTATGTGTGCGTGCGTGCATGTGTGTGTGTGTGCGCGCGCGTGTGTGTACTGTATGTGTGTGTATGTGTGTATGTGTGCGTGCGTGCGTGTGTGTATGTGTGTGTGTGTGTGTGTGTGTGTATGTGTGTGCGTGCTTGTGTGTGTGTGTGTGCGTGCGTATGTGTGTGTGCGTGTGTGTGTACGTGCGTATGTGTGTGTATGTCTGCGTGTGTCTGTGTGTGTGTGTGTGTGTGTGTGTGTGTGTGTGTGTGTGTGTGTGTGTGTGTGTGTGTGTGTGTGTGCGTGCGTTTGTGTGTGGGCGTGCGTGCATACGTGCGTGTGTTCGTGGGTGAATACGTGCGTGTGCGTGTGTGCGTGCGTGTGTGTTCTTGTGTGTGCGCGTGTACACGCATGTATGCTTAACAACCTCAACTACCCATATAATAAAATCGCCCGACGGCAAGCTAGGATAAAAAGACAAGGACCAACCGGTACGGAAGGGGCTGAGGAGACACTATCCTCGTATCCATCCTTATCCACCACAGCATGGATAATCCCGCGCCATGCACATGATCCATCATGCACACGAGCCAATAAGGTTGAGATAATGATATTCTAAGGTCCACTACAGCCCCCAATCAGCCACCTTCAGCCCCCTAAGCCCCCAATCAGCCCCCTATAGCCTCCAACTAAATGAAATTGCCTGACGCAAGCCAGAAATAAATATATAAAGTGTGTTGTTGTGTTGATTTGCGTCTTTAGTTTCGTGTTTTTAATTTGCGTGAAACATAGGTGGTTCAAGGAAATCCCACTTGGTGGGCGATTTGTGGTGGGAGCTGGGACTCAGGTCATCCATCAACTCCCACCTTCTCCCATCCTTCCCTCACCCAATCCCAGCCTGTAGAAAGTCGTCTGCTATTGAGAAAAAAATATTTATTTTTTGCATATTTTGTGGGGCAGTTTTATTCCGTTGAGGGTGGTACACTATGGTGATAATTTGTCTTTTTATTGATTTCATTCATTTATTCATTTATTTTATACATTTATTCATTTTTATTAATTTCTTTGTCATCCCCCTCTACCCCCACGGTTGAACGCCATTTGCGCTGAAGATGTTTTTGTGTTTGTTACCTTTTCTATTTATCCATATATTAAAATTATTCATTTATTTACCTATTTACTTATTTATTTCTTTAATTATTGCACCCCCGTTATGGACCAAAAGGTCGCGTGATACGGAAGTGCTTCCAGGAAGAATAGGGAACAGTTCTATAAAGAACAAAATAGGAAGTGTTCACAGGAATCGGGGAGACGAATTCACAAGGAAGTGGACAAAGAAAACGGGGTCGATTCACCTGAGCTGAACTTCCCGCCAAAAACAAGGAGGAAGAAACGATGCTTCATCTGAATCCTGGATCACTTTAATCCTTTCCAGCAGGAAGACGAAGGACGTAGGGGAGTAAGGACGAGCCGAATTTGAATCCTGAAGGACTCTGCCACGCCTACGTGACCAAGGAAAAACCGCAAACTACGGAGCTCTTCTTAATGTAGACATTTCCGTGAGCGTCCTTGGAACGACTGAGGCCGTGTTCGACATTTAAATCTTTATGTACGATCGTTTCGCTCAGGCGGGTCACGCACGATGTCGCCATCATCTTCACTTTTAAAATCGATTTATGTCGTCCTTGTAGTTATACATTACCCCCATCGTTCAGTTAGTGATTCAGGCGGATCTTAAATTATATTTATGATGTTTTTATTGATCAGATTCCTTCGTTGGAGACAAAGTATCGTAAATCTTTCTTGTCAAGTCGACTTCCAATCCCGGAACAACACTGATCCATCAGACTTTGAACAAGAAGGTCTAACGGCAAAATACTCGTTTACCCTCACCAGGAAAACAAATGAGACACTAAATATGTAAAACAAAGAAAAATTAGTTTGAAAATAAAGAAAATTGTGTGGGAGTCATGTAGGAGTACGTAGGAAGATCAAGAATGATATTAAGTTTACATTTCGTAAAAAACAGTCAAAAGAAAACATTATATTTTCACTCATATGTATCTAATCAATTTATGTATTTTTTATTCATTTATTCACCCATCATTTCATGGTACAATCACTCATTTATTCATTGATATTTTCTCCTTTTAATTCAATATTTGTCTTCGTTTAAGGAGTTTATTTTTTTCGGCCTTTTTTTTTTGTCTTTTTATTTTTTTTTCTGGAACGGTTGGGTATTACATAATCAATATACATCATATTTTGGCATTATTGTGCTTTTTTATTGCCTATCCAATTTTATTTATCTATTAATTAATTTTTTTAAGATTGAAATGAACTACATTTTTTTTTGCTTTCCGAATGCTTGTAGTTTTGAAAGTAGTGCATTTCATAAACACGAACTATTATTTTTTCTCTTTAATGTAGTGCATTTCATAAACACGAACTAAATTTTTCTTTTCTTCTCCCTCCCTCAGGATGCCTCCACCTCCTCACCATCTCCCTCCTCCCGACGAGGGGAGTGAGGGGGAGTTCTCAGATGACGAGAATGCCCCCCTCAACCAAGACACCTATGGCGGAAGGTAAGAACACGATTGAATTTTTCATTTAGTACGAATTAGAAAAAAAAAATCTAAACTTCGGACACCAGACAAAGTGTTAAAAATAAAGACGATTTCCCCCTCAAAAATAGAATAAGATAAAAATATATCCAGTGTTTTATTTTGTTTATTTTTTGCAATCTTCCCTGACAAAGTTAAGATTGATCCTAATCATGGGAAGAGATTCCTCTGGGCCGAATAATTTGAAATCAACGACTTTGTTGCAATCGTGTATGTACATGTAAATGCAGATGCATATTTATGCGCATATATGCAGAGCTGGGCGTGTTTCTCGGTGCGTTCCTAGGTGCGTTACTCGGTGCGGCCAAAATAAAGCGGAACGCACAGAGGAACGCACCCAGCTCTGCATATATGTGCATTCACGTATATACATGGACCATGCACATAAGTATGTATATGTATGCGGATATTTATGTATATGCTTATACATGTGCATGCATATATATATACAGTATATATATATATATATATATATATATATATATATATATATATATATATATATATATATATATACACACACATCATGAGTTTAGTTTTGCCCATAAGAAAGCAAACGGTCTTGACATGAGCAGCACCGTTCGTCAAAGAACAAAGCCAACCTTTGCAGGTCTCGTTTTCAGTTCTTATCCAAGTCCTTGACTCGATCACGAGGCAAGAGAAGAAGCCAAACGTTTCCAACTTTTGCAATTCTATTCACATGAAGAAAAGGTAACTGTTGTAGGTATTGGAGGGCATTTGGTGTTTAAGGATATTAATGATCAAACTCTTAAACTCCTTTGCGGTTAGAATACAATTAACATAGATTTTTTGGTTTATGAAAAGGGAACCTTATCTTTGGTCTTTCGCCTACGACAGAAGTCTTCTGATTTCTTTGTTGTCAAATGGAAAGCGATGATGATCTGCTCTTTCAAGCTGCACAATC
>NC_134809.1:3071807-3074307 GCF_046742065.1 Oratosquilla oratoria
AGGGAGAAAAAAAAAAAGAGAAAAACGAAATTTCCAAGTTGCAGAAACCACAGGTTGACCAACAACTACTGACAAACAACCTTGCATACTGAAGCGTAGACTTTGGTCTGATCGACCACTTTTCAATCATTTTCTAACCACACAAAGGTTTCTCAAAGCTGAATAAGATACTTTGACGTTAGCCAGAATACAATCTCGAAAGTGGGGAGCCTTGGAGAAGGTACTCATTCCTCCTCCCTTTGGGGGGAAGAGGGGGAGAAGGGTAGCTAAACTTTGAGACATGGGACTCAATCATTACTAGTTAAAGAAAAAAAAATATTAACTAGCTTTTCTTTCCCGTTCTGTTCTTAGTTATCCATAAAGTAAAACTGAGCTAATGACATATTTTGATTCTTTATTAGGTCTTAGTAGAGCTGGTGATGATGGCGATGATGATTTAGAGGCGAAGGTGGGGGGGGGTTGGGAGTAGACTGGGGGGACTACTTACAAGTGGCTTTGGGGGGGCTCTGACGTCACATATCACCCGCAAAGTAATCACAACTTGACATTCTTGTGTTTCATGAAACCGCAATAAAGAATATCAAGAGGAAATGACTCTGATAACTTGTCACTTCTTATCAGAGGTCGAAAAACGACAAAAAAATGAGTCGAATAAATCATAATTTCATGAGCGAAGATTAATCACATCCATATAATAAACTTATCACGAGTTTACGGTCTTGAGTGTTTGATATACACAGACAAATCGCAACTTTGCGGTCATGATTGTTTGATATACACAGACGAATCGCATATTTACGGTCTTGAGTGTTTGGTACACACAGACGTATCGCAACTTTGCGGTCTTCATTGTTTGGTATACACAGACGAATAAAAAAAATGCTGTCTTGAATGTTTGGTATACCCAGACGGGTCGCAACTTTGCGGTAATGAGTGTTTGACATACACATGCGAATCGCAACTTTGCTGTCTTGAGTGTTTGATATACCTAGACAAATCGCAACGTTGAGATCTTGATTGTTTTATATACACAGACGAATCGCAACTTTGCGTTCTCAGGTGATCCACAGTCATGCCTCCTTATCGTTTCTTACCAGAGGAGGAATGGCAACCGAAACATAAGCTTTGATAAGATAAGAGGGCAGTAGTTCTCCTATCTAGATAGAATGATCTAGAAATGTAATTTCTTCCTTTGGGGGGGAGACGTGGGATTCTTTTCTAGAATTGAGGTTTAGGGGGGTTAAGTTGTCAGCTGGGGGAGGTTAGATGAAGACTAAGATTTCTATATGAAATATTGATTTTTCAACAAAATAGAATCTAAAATTCTTCAGTCAAAAGGAAATGACAATTTATCAAACGTCACATATAACAAACAATTACAAAGGTTTCGTTTTCAGAATTGGATATTCTAAGAGGAATATTGCAAAGAAGGAGAATGTGGATTACGAGGATCTAGCGTCAACCAGAATAAATTAAGTCAACGACGCCACATTACCAAAGATCTGATTTCATCTGGATAAATAAATGTTAATAAAATCATCAAATGTCAACCAGAATAAAATATTTCATATTTTTACTATGATGACGTTCTGAATAAAACTGTCAGGCGCTAGCCAGAACAAATTCTCGAAAGACATCGTTATGCTCAAAGGGGTCGAACAGGTTACCGGCAACGGTCACTGTAAACAGAGGATTGTCCGAAGATCAGCAAATGGGGTTTGTAGAGTTGACCCAAAGAAATCGTCTGGCGTTTAGCCAGAATAGAATGTAGGCAGCACACATACACGCACGCACACACACACACACACACACACACACACACACACACACACACACACACACACACACACACACACACACACACATACAAACATACACGCAAACACACACACACACACACACATACACACATACGCACACATACAAACACGCACACACGCAAACACACGAACACACGCACACACACACACACACACACACACACACACACACACACACACACACACACACACACACGCACACACACACACACATATACATGAACACATACACACACGCATGCACACATACTGTTTCTTGCCTCACATACGAGTATCTTGTCTCAAATACCTTTGAAGAAAAACACTTTGTTGCGGTTCTTGATATGATAGTTGCTGTTATCGAACTCCAAGATAGACATCGGGTGAGGAACTTCGTCAGGAGGCGCTTATCTGTGACCCAGGCCGCCATCTTTGCTCAGTGTGCGCGGACAGAAAGAGAGAGAGATAGAGAAAGAGAGAAAGAGAGAAGATAGAGAAAGAAAGAGAGCTGTAGACAAGATCTTTCATGAAATCATCCTTCAGCACTGAAGTTGCTTTCAGTCAGGGGAGTGGGGGTTGCTGACACTACAGGAGAATAACAATCGTCATGTGTTAGCCAGAATAGAATATACAATGTATGTTTTGTGGTTAAGAATGAAATTCAATCGTAGTGGTTATTTGCCACTTAAAAGAACAGTTAG
>NC_134809.1:3079307-3084307 GCF_046742065.1 Oratosquilla oratoria
GTAAATGATATATATCTTTTTTAGGTTTATTGTTGGAACCGTTAATTCTAACATGTTCACCATTACTATTTATGCAAATGATAATACGATTTTGTAATTCTTGAGCTATATTTTTCAACTGGTTTTCAATAATTCCGTCAACTACATCCTTATCAATTATCATCTTGCCCTTATTAATTATCATCATAACATCTTCCTCAATCATCATCACATTCTTACTAACCATCATCATATCCTCAATCATCCTCACATCCTCGTCAGTCATCACCACATCCTTATTAACCATCATCACATCCTCGCCAATCATCCTCACATCCTCACCAATGATCATCACATCATCATCATCATCACATCATCAATCATCATCACATTCTTATTAGCCATCATCACATCGTCATCAATCATCAACACATCTTCATCAATCATCACCACATCCTCATCAATCATCACCACATCCTCATCAATCATCATCACATCCTAATCAATCCTCATCACATCCTTATCAATCATCAGCACATCCTAATCAACCAACATCACATTCTTATTAATCATCATCACATCCTCACAAATCATTATCACATTCATATCAATCATTATCACATCCTTAACAATCACCAAGAACACTGTCTTAATCACATCAGTTACCCTAGCGAGCATATTCCTCGAAGCACAAATGCCTCTCGACGACGCATTTCATGTACGAGTATACGTTAGTCAAGGCAGCACCTGACTCAGAGGTTCTGTGAAAAAAACCAAAGACAGGTTGTTCGCCTTGGGTTCGCCGATTGGATCCTCGTCTGAACTAGCACTGGATCCGACACTTTGTGCACGCACACACACACACACACACACACACACACACACACACACACACACACACACACACACACACACACACACACACACACACACACACACACACACACACACACACACACACACACACACACACACACACACACACACACACACACACACACACACACACACACACACACACACACACACACACACACACACACACACACACACACACACACACACACACACACACACACACACACACACACACACACACACACACACACACACACACACACACACACACACACACACACACACACACACACACACACACACACACACACACACACACACACACACACACACACACACACACACACACACACACACACACACACACACACACAGACACACACACACACACACACACACACACACACACACACACACACACACACACACACACACACACACACACACACACACACACACACACACACACACACACACACACACACACACACACTCACAAGTTCGACACGTATACAGAAATACCTATGTATTGATTCTTACAACGGTGAGCACTAGATGAGGAGTTCCTGTTTATGAGATGCTATTGCAAAATATACATGGAATGTTTTCAGAAAATACTTAACTGGGTAAGGAAGCAGTTAACTACGTATTCAGCTGGGAAAGGTTAAAAGCGAGATTAACCAGGAACCTGAATTATGTCCGGCAAGAACATATTAAGTTGTCCTTGGACGCAACTTGTGTGAGCGACTGTGCAATGTGAACATCTGGATAAAGTCGATAGGCGGTTGTCATAGGCGGTTATCGATAGGCGGTTGTTATAGGCGGTTGTCGATAGGCGGTTGTTATAGTATGACATGCATGATCATGCACACTTTAGACTACACGCCAAATCATGCACACTTTAAACTACACGCTTAATGCTGCACAGTTTATATTACACACCAAATTATGCACACTTTACATGCCAAATCATGCACATTATAAAATACACAATCATGAACAGTTTATATCAAACGCAAAATCATGCACAGTATGTGTTACAAGCCAAACCATACACGATATATACTACACGCTAAATCACGCACGCTACATATTACACACCAAATCATGTATAGTTTATACTACACGCCACACCATGTATAATATATATTACACGCCAAATCATGGATGCTATATATTTCATGCCAAATCAGAGCTTGTACTACACGCCAAATTATGAACATTTCATATTGCCTATACGTTACACCCTGTCCACTACACGCTGCTTGCAACATGCCACACCCTACAGGTTGTATTCTACACGATCTACCCCCCTTTCAACTCCCCCCTCGTCAACTTAGGACATGGCCTTGTGCGCGCATACTTCTTCTAACCCGCTCCTCCCTCTCTACCTCGGACAAGACACACCCTGCCCTCTCAAGATGAGACTCACAGAGTTAAACAGCGTCACACAGCATCACGCAGCATCACACAGCATCAAGCACTATCATACAGTATTAAACAACATCACGCAGCATCACGCAGTGTCATACAGTATTACACAACATCACGCAGCATCACGTAGTACCACACAGCATCACGCAACATCACGCAGGATAACACAGCATCACACAGTACCACACAGCATCACGCAGGATAACACAGCATCACACAGTCACACAGCATCACACAGCATCACACAGTATCATAGCCTCACACAGTATCACGTAGCATCACACAGCGTCACACTACATGACACATACTCGCATCACATCGTTCGTATTGCATCTCACGTACGTCATGTCGTTCGTGACACATCACGCTTTTCTCGAGGCATCACGAACGCTCGTCACACCGTGCGCACAGCATCACACACATATCACATCAAGTAACGTCACACATTCATCACGACGTTTGCAAATCATCACAAACGTGTCATGTCGGTTTTGAAGATCCAATGTGTAACAAAAATTAACTTTTCATACTTCTGCATAAATTGAAAGCATAGGATTAAAGGTGACAGCATAATGATAGCATATGATTGGAAAGCTTGTGGAATCGTACAGGTGGCATAAACTTTAGGTTTTCAATTATATGCTATCGTTATGCTGTCATGTTTAATCCTATACTTTCTGTTTATGTTGAAGTATGAAAATTTTATTTTGTTGCACACATATATGCACACGCACGCACGCACGCACACACACACACACACACATGCACGCAGACACACACAGACATACACGCGCGCACACACACGCTCGCACACACACAAAGACATACACACACACGCACACACACAATGTAGAATTTTCTAGATTCTTTGCACACTCCCCCTGATCACTCCTAACCTACGTACAGACTAAAGACAAAAAGAACACAGAAAAATTAAGAGAAAAAAATGTTGAAAGAAGAGGAACTATTAGTGAAAGTAAAAAAAAAAAAAAAAAAAAAAAAAAAAGATAGAAAGGTGAAATTGTTTAGCCCAGCCACAATCTCCCCACTTACCCACTTACCCAACCCCTTTATCTCTACATTCTCCCCCTCCCTCCCCCCTTTCCTCTTCTGGCTCCCCCTCCCCCTCCACACCCTTCCCCTCCACCCCGGGTCTGAGCTCTGGCTGTCCTTGGCTCGTCCAGTCGGTCTAGTTCCTATTTGTTTCACAAACTTCGTCTGGTTCAGAAATCATTCGTTCAGACCCGTCCGCTAGTAAATGGAAACCACGCATTAACTCTACGTAGAAAAATCTAGACAGAATTAAACTACATTTAAGGCTCACTTTGTGACGTATTTAGATGAAATGGTTTGAAGTGAATTGGGAAAATAAATGTAACGAAAGTTTTTGGGAAAATGTCTTAAGTTTTCGTCATCCTACGCAAGAAAGGCGCTGGACCTAACTGTACGACGCAGCGGTACCTTGGCCAGGGGAGATTTGCGTTGCCTTTGTGTCCACACATCCGTGTCCTGCACCTGGATGACCAATCGGAGGATTCTTAGAACACTGGGACTGATTACCTATACCTTATGTCTTACTGTTATCTAGAACTCACAAAAAAAAAAAAAAACAACTAATAATAAAAATAAATAAATAAATAAAATAATAACAATAATAAATAAAAAAATAAAAAAATAATAATAATAACAAAAATAATAATAATAAATAATAATAATAATAATAATAATGATAAATACATAAATAAGATAAATAATTAAAATAAAATAATAGTAATTAGACTATCTCAGCAACGTCCAAAACTTCCACCTTTGCCCCTAGTGCAAGGATAGTGCAAGGATAGCCAAGGTAACAATTATTCTCCAAATAGTCATTAGAAATCAACCCAAATCTTTTACGAGCATAGGGCGGGGTCCAAACCGACTACACCAGAGCGGTAGTACATTGTACATTGTACTTTGTACACTCCTTTGTACATTTACGTCGTACTTTCCTCCTTCACACTCCATACCCCTCCATACTCTTCCTCCACACTCCTACGTGCTCCTTGTCCCTCCATAATCTACCTCCACATTTACTGCCCCTCCAACTTCTACCTCCACACTCCTCCACATTCTGTCCCTCCATATTCATTACCACTCCAACTTGTACCTCCATACTCCCTCCACAATCTATTCCCTTCCATACGCTACCTCCATACCTCCATACTCCTCTCCACATTCCATGCCCCTCCATATTCCTACCTCTGCCTCCACAACTCCCGTGTCCTCCTGATCCCCTCCACATGCCTCTTCAGCAGAATAGAATCGTCTTTCATCAACCAGAATAAGATATATAGAGGGCGTCACCAATTTAAGGGATTTACTTTACATAGAACATAAGAATGGAGGAGTCTGTGAGAGACCATAGGGCCTACACTAGACAGTTCCACGTCCAATAAGGGATTCTCCCTTCAATTACTTTACATAGAACATAAGAATGGAGGAGTCTGTGAGAGACCATAAGGCCTACACTAGGCAGTTCCATGTCCTTTACCTCCTATCATCCCTATCCATAAAGTCATCTTTGCATTACTTCTATGTCTATTTGATCTGACGCCGGGCTATTTTATTGAGCTTTGAGTGGAAGGGCTACGTCGCAGATGGTCTTATCGCTGAGTTCGAGTGTTTCTGTAATCCCTTGATAGGGTCTGGTAGAAGGTTCGCCACCTCAAGTCAGGTTTTGAGGTCCT
>NC_134809.1:3089307-3094307 GCF_046742065.1 Oratosquilla oratoria
CGAAGAAAAGGAAAAAGAAGGGTAAGGAGGAGAAGAAAAGGAAAAAGAAGGGTAAGGAGGAGAAGGGGAGGAGAAGGAGGAGGAAAAAGAGGGGGACGAGGAGGAGGAAAAAGAGAAAGAGGAGATAAGAAAGAGGAGAAGATGGAAAAGAAGGAAAACAAGCTAAAAAAGCAGATGGAGAAGAGGTAGGAGAAGAAGACGTAGAAGGAGAAGAAATAAAAAAAGAAAGAAATCACAAGTAGAAAAAGAAATGAAATAGATGAAAAATCAAAAGAAGAAAATTAGTGAAAGAATTGAAAAATCAAGGATCGAAAGAGAACCCATTTAAACTGACAGTTACTTGCAAACCTCATGACAAATTCATCTGGAGCAATCTTGCGCTAATCTTGTTACAGAAATGTCTATAACGTTCTTCATCTAATTGTGTTATCTTTTTTATTTCCACTAAAATATTCATAAGGAATATTGTGTAGATGCACATCCTATGTGGAAATAAATCATGTTCACCAGACAAGTGACGCTAACTAGTGAGGTCACTAAAGGGCTGAAATGTCAGTTGGGCGGGAACAGACTACAGCTATCGGTACATTTTTTTCTGACATCCTAATAATAGTTATTTTTTTTCAATTTTATATATATTTTTTCACTGGACAAAATTTACATCGGATATCAGAGCGGTAGCCGTGCATTAACTACGAGAAAAAAGTATATATGTATTTAGAATGTTAGAATAAGAATTTGTCAAATTTTGGAAATCATGAGGAAAGGAAAGTAGCATTGCATACAAACTGTTCTGTCCAGTAAAAAAAAAAAAAAAAAAAAAAAAAAAAAAAAAAAAAAAAAAAAAAAAAAAAAAAAAAAAAGGACATAGTTTCCCCTTCCGCATGCAGTTAAGTGTTCTTCTAGCTCCTTGATAAGGTCATCAGAGGTCGCTGGTCACATGCCAGAGCAAGGAGGCGAGGTCTACAAGTACGGCTGTGGCCTGGAAGTCAACTTGATGGAGCGGACGTAGAGCACTTGAGAAATGTTGAAAAGTTGTTGAGGAAATGCTTGCAAGGAAGTGTCTGTGTGTGAGTATGAGTAAGAGAATGTAAGATTTGTGAGTAAATTTCGTGTTTATGAAGAAATTTTGAGCACGCGCGCACGCACACACACGAACACACACACACACACACACACACACACACACACACACACACACACACACACACACACACACACACACACACACACACACACACACACACACACACACACACACACACACACACACACACACACACACACACACACACACACACACACACACAGGACCCCACGAGCGTTGCTACTTTCCTGTACACTACAATTAAGTAAAGACACTGCATGTCTCACTTAAAGACCTTTTATGATACTCATGTTTGTCATGAAATTGCCCACAGGGACTCGGCGCGCGACCTTTTAGCACTCAACCCCCAACAACTTAGTTCAGGGACAGTGCAGCCAACATTATCATCCAGCCACGCGTGTGATTATGTACTTGTATGCACATTTACATGCACATACATTCAATATATGTGTATGAGTGTGTTTGTGTATGTATATATGTGCACATATATATATGCATATATGTACATATAGGTATATACTGTATATGTATATATATATATATTATATATTATATATATATATATATATATATATATATATATACATATGTGTGTGTGTGTGTGTGTGTGTATGTATATACTCCATTCATGGTGTCATTGCTACGATGACAAACACAAGAGTTACCGCAGGACTGCAATTAGTGTGTGCATGCAATCCTCTTCGGAGGTATTCCTACGAACAGTGTGTGTGTGTGTTTGTGTTTGTGTGTGTGTATGTGTATGTGTGTATGTGTGTGTGAGAGATAGATAGACAGATAGATAGATAGATAGAGAGAGAGAGAGAGAGAGAGAGAGAGAGAGAGAGAGAGAGAGAGAGAGAGAGAGAGAGAGAGAGAGAGAGAGAGAGAGAGAGAGAGAGAGAGAGAGAGAGAGAGAGAGATGGGTGCGGGGGTTGGGGTGGGGGGTTTGTAAGTAATTAGAGGTACCGATGCGAACCGCGGTAATAACAAGAGGGGGGTGGGGTAATTCATGTTGACGTAACTATCTCTCTCACCGTAACGTGACGCGCTAGCTGTCGGGGATTGGCTGATCGCTCGCCCAGCGTGCCTCGTGATTGGCCGAGTCTGTCAGGATTGGCTGAACCGCATCATTCCACCTCATCATTAATTCCTGTTGAAGGTTGTTTTGATCCAATGATTTACACGGTCAAACGCTTTTGTCAAACCCGGTTTGTCAATTGTGTTTGAAGTGATGTTTGATCGTGTGAATGTGTTGTCATACACGTTAGACAAACGCGTTTGACAACCAAATACCACATTCGCACGGTCAAACGTCACTTCAAACACTTGTTTCATAAACCGGGTTTGACAAACCGTTTGACCGTATAAATGGTCCTTATCATGACACAATTTCGGTCAGCTATGACACCATAGCTAAAAGGGTAAGGGTGCCAAGTTTCTTTTTTTTTCTCTTTTTTCTTTTTAAATTTTAAGTTCAAAATACTACAGTCACGAGTAAAAGTCCTGATGGCTTCCACTCCTCGATCTACCGCCCCCCCCCCACCGTGACACCCGTACGGACCAGAGTGACGTATCATATCTTCTTTGTTCGCAAATAGATCTACACCGCCAGAGGAATGAGGGACCACATTTTAAATTTTGTTAACCATCCCATATTCATGTTTTTTCATATTGATATATGTCTGTATCAACGCATGTATGCATCAATGTCCGCATGTATTAGTGTATGCCTATATCAATGTATGAAGTGTGTGTGTGTGTGTGTGTGTGTGTGTGTGTGTGTGTGTGTGTGTGTGTGTGTGTGTGTGTGTGTGTGTGTGTGTGTGTGTGTGTATGTGTGTGTGATTCACCATGGTCTTGAATCACGTGTTGGATTCGTGATCGACAGCTATTACCTTCCCGGAAGAGAGCTCAGTGTGTGTGTGTGTGTGTGTGTGTGTGTGTGTGTGTGTGTGTGTGTGTGTGTGTGTGTATCGTTACCGTTGAGGCAGCAGAGGTGCCCGCCTGTCACCTGCCAGCTGGGGCCAGGTGGCTCATACACAACAAACACCCAAAACTTCAGAATACCTTGACGTTGCCCAAAATAAAATGTACAAAATTCGCCATTGCATTGGTAGGTGGTGGTGGTAGAGGTGGTATGGTGAGAGTATGGCGTTGGTGATAGTGGTGTTAGTGTTCATTGTAGTGTATCCGTCGTGATAATAGTAACACCAGGAATAGTAAAAATAAATAAATAAATAAATATATAAATAGTGACGTTCCCTACGTCTATTGTTACAATGGTTCGCGTCCAACTCTTGTTGAAAAAAAAGTAATAATTGATCAATAAAAATCAAATCAAATAAAAGTAAATAAATATATAGATAGATTGGGTGGTAGATAGATAATGGATTATGTAGTGGTAAATAGGATTATGATAATGTGAAATGGGGTAGGAGTATGACAGAAAATTTTGAAAGTAATAAAAAGATGAGCCTTGGTATATGTATGTATGTATGAATAAGTAAAATGAATAAACAAATACAATGATTACACAGATAAATGAACGAGATAAAATGAAATAGATGAATAAATGAAACAAAATAAAACAAATGAATTTATAAGATAAAATAAGACAAAATAAACTAAATAAATTAATGAATAGATAAACAGATGAGTGAATAGATGAATAGATAATATAGATAAATCCTCTCAACTCAGTAGGACCCTCCAGCAGAAGTACGGCTTCCATGGGCAAGTGGCAATCACTGTGAACCAAACGAGGAAAAACACATAGAGGAAAATGTGGAGTTATTGAGGGAGGAGGGGGAGGAGGGTGGGAAGATGGAGTTGGAGATGAAAAGGAGTTTGATGGGGGGATAGGAGGGAATGAAGAGAGGTGGAGGGGAATGCAGGGGAGTGGAGGGGGATGGAGGACGTATGGAGAGAGGGGAAGGAGTGGTGGAGAGACGGATAGAGGGGAAAGAGGAGGAGGAGGAGGAGGAGGAGGAGGAGAATGAGGAGGAAAAGAAGGAGGAGGAGGAGAATGAAGAGGAAAAGAAGGAGGATGAGGAGGAGAATGAGAAGGAAAATAAGGAGGAGGAGAATGAGGAGGAAAAGAAGGAGGAAGGAGGAAGAGGAGGAGGAGGAAAAGGATGATGATGAGGAGGAGGAAGAGTAGGGGAGGAAAAGGAGGAGGAGGATGTGGGAGCGGAAGGGACGGCAGGAGGGGGAACCAGACTCAAGGGTACAAGGGATTGAGGGTGGGGGGTCAGGAGGAGGAAGAGGAGATGGGGACAAAGGAGGAGGAAAAAGAGGAAGAGGAGAAAAGAAGAAAGAGGTAGACATAGAGGTAGAGTACAAGGAGCGGAAGGAGAAGGAGGAGGAGAAGGAGGAGGAGGAAGAGAAGAGAAGGGAAGAAGAAGGTAGAGGAAGAGTTAGAAAAAGAGGAATTGGGAGAGGAGTAGAGGGAGGAGAAGAATGAGGGACACGAGAAAGGGGAGGAGGAGGAGGAGGAGGAGGAGGAGGAGGAGGAGGAGGAGGAAGAGGAGGAGGAGGAGGAAGATATAGATGAACAGGAGGAAGGGGGGAAGAGGAGGGGAGGAAACGGAGGGGGAGGAAGAGAAAGTGAAGGAAGAGGAGGAGGAGGAGGAGGAGGAGGAGGAGGAGGAGGAGGAGGACATAGATGAATATGAGGAAGGGGGAGGAAGAGGAGGAGGAAAACGTGGATGAACAGGAGGAAGGTGGGGAGGAAGAGGAGGAGGAGGACATAGATGAATAGGAGGAAGGGGGAGGAAGAGGAGGAGGAAAACGTGGATGAACAGGAGGAAGGTGGGGAGGAAGAGGAGGGGAGGAAGAGGAGGGGGAAGAAGAGGAGGAGGAGGAAGGAGGAGGAGGAGGAAGAGGAGGAGGG
>NC_134809.1:3099307-3121807 GCF_046742065.1 Oratosquilla oratoria
ATAAAGATTTAGCAAATAATAGAGAACATTACCATGGCTTCAAAATTATATACAACGCAAATAAACAAATTAAATCTAACTCTAATTATGTGGAATCAGTAAATTCGTCGGATGTGGTAAAGAAGCATCAGGTCTTCACCTCAGTATGGAGTTCAAATCATTTCTCTTTTATTTCAAATAACACCATACAATTTATTTCATCCTTCAGGAATGCGACGTATTTCATATACTATATTCTAGCTATTTTATCAGTTTTAGTCAACGAATAAGATAAATGATTGAGAAAAATACAGTTTGAAGTTGGAAAATTCAGAATAAACAGGAAAGTTGAAAGAATTAAAACGACGGATACAAGAACGAGCCTTCTGGTTCAAAAATTCAAATACTATCTAATTTTTTTTTATTCAATTGAATAAAATCAACTGAAGGCAACATTAATAAGTCGTAAAAATCCAATCTATTACGAAACAAAATATCTATTCTTCTTTGTTATTATCGTTATTAGTTTTAAGGCTGAGAGTCACGTAGGCTGCAATTATAAAAGAAAATGATAAAAAACTAAACTGCTATACAAGGTCTCTATTTCCCCCTTCCTTCTCTCTTCTTATTCTTCTCCTCCTCTTCCTCCTCCTTATTCTCCTTCTTCTTGTCCCTCCTCTCTTCTCTTCCTCTTCCTGCTCTACTCTGCTCCCCTCTCTCCATCCTCTTCCTCCTCCTCCGTAACTTCTCTTCCTCTTCCCTCCTCCTCCTCTACTCATTTCCCTCTCTTCCTCCTCCTTCTCATTCTCCTCTCCCATCCTCTCCTCTTCTTCCTCCTCCCTCCTCTTTCTCGCGCCATCTGTTCCCTCCATACGCCCTCCATCTTCCCCTCCATATCCGCATTGGCATCGGTGGAGTATTTCCTGTCCCCCTAGACAGCGGCGTCCCTGAGAGTGGATCGCTTTTCTCTCCACCCTGGAACTGGATCCACCCACCCACCCTCCCTCATCTTCTCTCTCTCTCTCTCTCTCTCTCTCTCTCTCTCTCTCTCTCTCTCTCTCTCTCTCTCTCTCTCTCTCTCTCTCTCTCTCTCACCCTCATCCTCAAGCAGTGTCCTCACTGACTCTTGCAATATCTCTCTCTCTCTCTCTCTCTCTCTCTCTCTCTCTCTCTCTCTCTCTCTCTCTCTCTCTCTCTCTCTCTCTCTCTCTCTCTTTCTCTCTCTCTCTCTTTCTCTCTCCCTCTCTTTCTCTCTCCCTCTCTCTCTCTTTCTGGCGTCAGACGATTTTATTCAGATGATGAAATGTTTTACGCCCCATTGTTCCCCATTTAAACTCTCCTCGCTACCCATTGCTCCCCCATTCGGACTCTGCCCCCATTGGTTCCCATCTACCTTATTGCTCCCAATTTGCTCCCCATTACTTCCCATTTGCCCTCAATTGCTCCCAATTTGCTCCCCATTGCTTTTCATTTGACCCCAATTGCTCCCCATTTCTCATTGCTCCCCATTTGCCCCCATTTTAATATGTTTGCCTCTTAAGACTTAATTTCCCCCTCCTCTCTCCTCCTCTTCTCCCCTCTCTTCCCCCTCTCCCATTACCCCCTTGCCCCTTTCTTGCCCCATTAGTCCCTGTTGCCCCCTCTGACCCCCGTGTGTGTTTAATCTCCCCACCCCCACCCCCCTTGACCCCTGTGACCTCCCGCGCCCCTATCTCACTCCTACGGGTCCTAAACGCTGTACTTCCTCAATCCACCTCAACTTTCGTCAACTCCGTCCTTGTGGTCCCTCCACTTCCACCTTTCCCACCTCCATTTCCACCTCCACCTTTCCCACCTCCACATCAACCTCCACCTCCACCTCCACCTCCACCTCCACCTCCACATTCATTTCTACCTCCACTTTTCGTCTCCCTTTGTTCCTCTCCTCCTCTTCCCTCCCCCCCCTACTTACTGTCAATCTTTTTAATATCATTCTTCCTCATCCATATTCTCTTTCTCCTTCTCCTCCTCCTCTACTTTCTATCCTCATCTTCCCTTCTTCCACCTCTTTGTCCTCCTCTTTGCCCACCTCTTCATCATTTTCGTACTCCCCCTTATCCTCCTCCTCTTTTTTCGCCTCTTCTTCTCGTTTTCTTCCTCCTCTTCTTCCTCCTCCTCTTACTCTTTTGTATACCCTCTCTTCTCTTTCTGTTTTTACCTTTCTCCTCCACCTTTTTTGTTCCTAACCCTCTTCCTCCCCTCCTCCTCCTCCTCCTCCTCCTTTTTTGTTACTAACGCTCTTCCTCCCCCTCCTCCTCCTCCTCCTCCTCCTCGTCTTTCACCATGTCCCGGTAGCTGTCCGCTTCCTCCCTCCTCTCCATCAAGAACACCAACACTGCAACACCGTCACCACCAGTGCTCTCTTCCTCACCACCACCACCACCACCACCACCAACATTCACCACCACCACCAACAACAACATCAATAATTAATTGTGAATTAAATTCCCTGACACTAACAACCTACTCCCACTCCCACAGTACTCCCACCCCTTCCTCTGCAACTCCCTCCCCTCTCCCACTCCTCCTTTACCAGAAGGGGAGGGAAGGGGGGAGAAGGGGGGTGAAGAGGGGGGAGAAGTGAATTCCTGGGTTTTCCCGCCAGACATCCTTTACGTCTTGTCATTCGATCCCGCGTGTATACATAAGCATACATACGACGCCACAAAGACCTGGATCCTTACACTACCTCCCACTCCTTCCCTCCCTACCGTCCCCTCCACCCCTCCCTCTCTACTCCCTCTCCTTCCCTCATTCCCTCACGCACTCATATACATACTCATATATGCTCATATACATGCATATATGCATACATATATACATACGTACATACATACATACATATTTGCATACATACTCGTTCATGCAAACATGCATACATGCATGCATATATATTTGCATACATACATACACAGCCTACATACACACACATATACATACATAAATACATACATACATAACCTACATACACACACACATACATACATATTCGGGAGGACCAACCGGACTGTTAATCCGGATCCCAAATGTTCGAATCCCGGAGTGACCTTCTCCCCCGGGACACGGCGAGGTCCCCCTCCACTCCAGACTCTCCCCTCCCCACCCCCATCGGCTCGAGGGTGAGAGCGAGCATTCAGCCGCGCACCCATAGCTTATGTACACCTAGAAGCATGTTTATGTTCACGTGTATCTACGTACATTAGTGTAATATTTTACAGTGACCCCTATCGTTGCCTAAACTCGTGGGGTCCCGTGGTAGTGAGTAAGAATATGGTCTCCTGTTTAGCGTTATGAACGAAAGGAAGGAGAAGGAGAAGGATAAGAAGGAGAAGGAGAAGGGAAAGGAAGGAGGAAAAGAAGACGAAGGAGGAGGAGGAGGAGGAGGAGGAGGAGGAGGAGGAGGAGGAGGAAGAGATGAATAAGGAGCAGAAGGAGAATGATAAGGAGGAAAAGAAGAAGGAGTGAAATGAAAAGGAGGAAGAGGAGAAGAATGGAAATATTAGAATAAGAAAAGAAAAATAGAAAGAGAAGGATAAGGAAGATTACAAGAAAGAGAAAGGGGGTTTTAGTCATAGAAAACGGAAAAAGGAGGAAGTGAGAAATAAATGAAAAATTAAAAAAAAACATTAAAAAATTATAGAAAAGAGTTTGCATCAGGCATCACAGGTGAGGCTGCAGGACGGGAAGGAGGAGGGGGAAGGGGAAGGGGAAGGGGGGAAGGGGGGTTGCAAGGGGGGGAGGGAGTTAGAAGTGAGGCAGACAGGGAGTCAGGGAGTCAGGACCGCAAACTTTCACTTTCAGCGAGGTAAAGAGCGGAGCCAGGAATCCTCTCTCCCTCTCTCTCTCTGAAATTCAGTTGAGTCACGAGGGAGAGAGAGGAGGAGGAAAGGAAGAAGGTAGGAAGGAAGGAAGGGAAGGAAAGAGGGGAAGGATAGGGAGGAAGGAAGGAAAACAGGGAGAGATGGGGGCAGAGGGGGAGGAAGAGGGGGAGGGAGGGAAAGAAGGAGAGGAGGGAGGGAGGGAGGGAAAGAAGAGAGGAGGATGGGAGGGAAGGGAGGAGAGGGAGGGAAGGAGGGGGAAGGAGGTAGGGAGGGAGGGGGAAGGAGGGAGGGAGAAAAAGGGGGAAGAAGGGAAGGGAGGAGGAAGGGAGGAAGGGAGGGAGGGAAGGAGTGAGGAAGGGAGGCAGGGGGGAGGAAGGGCAGGAGTGAGGAAGGGAGGGAAGGAAGTAGGAAGGGAGGAAAGAAAGGAAGGAGTGAGTGAGCAAAGGAGGGAGGGAAGGAGGAAGGGAGGAAGGGGAGGAAGGAAGGAGGGGGAAGAATAGGGAGGAAGGAAGAGAAACAGGGAGGGAGTGATGGAGGGAGAGGGGGAAAGAGTGAGGGAGGGAATGATAGAGGGAGGGAAGGAGGGAGGTGAGAAGACTGCAAAATCGAGGAAGGAAAACAAACGAGGAATAAATTAAAGTAAATATGGATAACGTAAAAAAATAATGATTTACAAACAAACAAAAAATACAAGGGTGATTAATGCAAATATGAAATTAGTGCATGTGAAAATACACCAACATACGTTGTAACTAAAACTATCATTTCGACACTCGATAACCAAATGAACATCTGATAATTCCATAAAAAATATTTGCAACTAAAAAAAATCCATAATTGTTGTTACGAATATTCTTACGGATTTTTTCTTTCGCTCCCTTTTTATTTCCTTGCTCCCTTTTGGCGATAAGGCTACCCCTTCCACTTTCCCTTCTCCATCTTCCTTCCCGTCACAGCCACGCCCTCTGCCTCATTCCACTTTCGATCTCACAATTTCTTTTCAACTTTCTGTTTTTCGAAACAGTGACCTTTGGGAGCACCATTTCATAACTCTCACGTACTTCAGAACTCACCTCGCCTCTTCCAAAATTATATGTTTTTTATACAAATATTCCCTTACTGAGGTATTTCTCAACGACATTCTGTCTACTAAAATATTTCCTTACTAAGGTATTTCTCAACAACATTCTGTCTACTAAATTGCTTCTTCTGACTCAGGGATTTTCCCATATGTCAGGATTGTCTACGCCCTTCCGCCCTTACCAACGACATGACGTCACACTCTAAGAGAGCTAAAGCATTCTACACAAACATTCATCATCTTCTCTACGCCTACACACTTCCCGTCTGCCAAAAAAGACATATTTTCTAATATTTATTAACCAAAATTTAGGTACTACAGATCTACCAATTTCTTGATGTATTTATTCCTTCTGCATTCATCCATACATCTGGCGTGTCCATTTCTTTGCCTACAACCCTTAATGCTCACAGACGATATGACGTCATCAGATGGAGTTTGTTAATAAGACTCTCCACCCATCACGATTTCAGTCTGTTATTTTCGTCTAAAAATTGCATTCTCATCGTGGCTTCCTTCAGGTAACAAGATCAACTGTGGAAAGGGCACAGCACAATTTGGGGCATTTTTTTTTTTGTGTGGATGATCGGTGTTGACTACCATTGCCAAATAGAGAAAAACATATGGACGACTGAAAAATCATAAAATACTCAAAAGTAAATTACCAACATGGAAGAAAAATCGATTATGTTATTCGAGTTTTCCCATAAGTGTAATAAATATTTACGAAATTCATTTCGAATTTTTGTGAGAGACGTTAGATTCACAGAATCACAAACAAAAAACTCGATTACATTATTTTAAAGAATTGAGTTCTTTTCGTCTTCTTGATAATAAAAAAAATCACTCCGTTTTTTATATTTTCTTTCTTCTACATTTCTTCTTGTCATTCCATTAATTTGTCTTCTTTTGTTTTTCAAATGTGAGTGATATACATAAAGACCTTCCACTGGACCTTGAGAAACTATTTCGCTCACGATACGAGACCGCATCGTTCAGTACCAGAATGCTTTGTTCACCGCAGGCGATTAATCTTAGACACTACACGAACTAAAATGAAACAAATATTGTCTAAACCTTTGATTCTTTAAGGACGGTCACATACTCTTATTTCCCAGCGCGCGTGTATATATATATTTTGATTTTTAAAACAGACCAGGATGTTTTTTTTTATATATATCAGAATATACTGTCGAAGTTCTTCGGGGCGTGACTGTTGTGAGAATTAGATTAACGTTCACGTTGTCAATCGTTGTCGACATGACGTCATCGCGTGACGGAAAGGGAGGGGGAGGGGAAGGGGGAGATGTCCTTCAGTCTTGGCGTCCACTCCCGCCTTTTTCCACCTCTTCCGTGATCTCTAATAGTGAGGAAATGGACCACTCCTCTGAATGTGTTTATTACACCAGGTAAGTAAAAACAACAGATAATCGTGCTGGGAAAGTGCTGAATTAAAAAAGATGTTAAGCATGATTTGCTCGCACTTGAATGAAATATTCTGGCAAAAGCCAGAACATGATTTTTTTTTTTATCGACACACTTTTTTCGTGGTCAAATTTTTTGTCGACATTTCATCTTGTCGACATTTTATGTCGACATTTGCCGTATCGACATCTTCACCATTTCTTTACCAAATCGCACTATATTTCCTTTCCGTTTCTAAATTACCCACTTTTTCTTCTAGAATCTTACCATCCTCTTATTAGTGGATATTCGTTCAAACATCCCAACCCTACTTTCACTTTCTTGCACCATAGGTCAGTTGCTAAGATCGGGTTAGTCGACTCGAACCAGTTCCAAGTCCTTGTCCGGGTCGATGCATCCGCCATGATTTCATGTCGTCGCATAGTTACAAACAACAAAACGACATTTTGATGTCATGACGTCGCATAGTTATAAACAACAAAACGACACTTTGACGAATTTTACAAAGGATTACAAATGCGGAGCATGCCGACAGGAGACCTTTTGGTCCGTAACTAGGTCGGATGCGAAAAATGATAATATTGATAAATAAATAAATTATAATAATATATATAATGATAAAATAAATAAATGCATAGGTATAGTTAAATAATAAACAAACAGGTAAATAGTAAATGATAATAAATTTATATATAATAATTGATAATAAATGAAAATCAAGCAAATAATAATAAACAGACAAATAATAACAAACAAATAAACAAATAATATAAAATAAATTTCAAAGTCTCCCTCTCAGGACTGCTCTACATATTCTCATTTCTACTTTATTTGTTTCTATTTAGATTCATCTTGTATAATGTTATTATTTATGTTTTTTTATCTATTCTTTATTTTAATTTATTTTTGTCTAGACTGATACTGGGGTGCGACCCCATGGACTGACATTTAATCCCCGGACTGAGATCAAGATCTCGACTGAGAAATCTATAGTTCTAGCCAGTGGTTATTTCTGTATTTCTAAAGGTTGTAGGATCTTGGGGTTATGGGAAGGGAAAAGATTACATCTTATGACCTTGTTGAAACTCAGAAGGCTGCCGAGTTACCTATGTGCTGAGAGAGAGAGAGAGAGAGAGAGAGAGAGAGAGAGAGAGAGAGAGAGAGAGAGAGAGAGAGAGAGAGAGAGAGAGAGAGAGAGAGAGAGAGAGAGAGAGAGAGAGAGAGAGAGATACAGAGAGTAATTGTGTGTGTGTGTGTGTGTGTGTGTGTGTGTGTGTGTGTGTGTGTGTGTGTGTGTGTCTGTATGCGTTTTCACTAATCAATGAATTACAACAGGCTCTAGGCACCTCGACGTAAAAGGGAAAGGGAGGAGGAGGAGGAGGGAGCGCCAGAGTAGGAGTAGGATGAGGAGTGAGGAGGAGGTAGACGTGGATTCTGTTGTTAAGTAGGTCAAGTAATGGAAGTGCTCCATCACTGATCGTAGGCCAGGCAGGCAGGAGCAATCTTCATTCCTTTTTCTAAAAAAAAAAAAAAAAGGATATATATATATCACCCAGGCATACTTTGTGTATCAAAGACTCCAAAGCTCTTCAGTACACGGCATCCACTCGCTTACCATAGGAGGAGGAGGAAAAAGAGGAGTAGGAGGAAGAGGAGGAGGAGAGGAATTAAGGGGAGTCTTCGTGAAAGTAAAGGGAGCAAACCTGCTCTCGAGCCAACTCTCTAACAGGCTACTTGTGTACTTGTGTACTTGTGTGTGTTTATTTGTTAAATACACGTACACTCGCCCGCTCGTACACATACAAATAAAACATACACACGCGCGCACACGCACACACATACCTACACACACCCACACTCGCATACAAATACATACGCGCGCGTACACACGCACACACATACCTACGCGCACACACCCGCACATACATATACACACACATACACACACACACATGCATACACATACCCACGCACACACACCCGCACATACATACACACACACATACATATATAGACACCCACACACACACGCTTGCGCGCGCACATACACACGCACACACTCACATACACGCGCACGCGCACACACACACACACACACACACACACACACACACACACACACACACACACACACACACACACACACACACACACACACACACACACACACACCTTTTATTGTTTTATGTAAAGTAATTAATATATCATCTTACAAATTTCAAAAACTCGATTTTATTGATTTATTGATTTATTTACCTATCTATTAATTACTTATTTCAATTTGTTTCTTTATCATTTTATTATCGTGAATAAGCCCAGTTGCAATCTAGTTCTCTCTATTGCATATCTCTAATATTCAGGATTTTCCAATATTCAGAACATATATTGGAAACTCAGAGAACCACAGGAACATTTTCGTTCCGAATATTGGGAACTCTTCAAAAATTAATCTCCGATAGAGAGAAATTTTTGTACTTGTTGTAGTGTGAAGTTTGGATGTGTTCTTCTCTTGAACAACGCAAAAGTTTTATTATCTATTTATAACATTTGTTGGTGAACATTTTGTTCATTCTTTATACAGTACTATGGCATTTATTATATTTTCTTATCATATTTACTGGACCTTGTAAAGTCTTTCTGTACAGAAAATTATGTAAAATAATTTAGACATTTCTATATTTTCTGGGCTGAAAATGACATGAAATACACCATTTTTATCTTCTATCCTTCTTCCTTTCTTTTCCCTACCTTAAATATCTCTGTCTCTCTCTCTCTCTCTCACCTCTCAATTCTTCTTACGCGTTGACAGAGAATACCTGTGCGCCACTAGAACCGTGTTGTTATGTTATGTTATGTTACAAAACCACTGTCCAGTAATGTCGTTACACATTAGTAATTGCACTAAAAACCCACTATTATTTGGATTTAAGAAAAGAAGGAAATAACGAATTTCCGTATATTTCGATCACTTGCTGTGATCCTCTCTTGTCTATGTATTCCGCTTGAAGAGGATCACAGCAAGTGATCGAAATATACGGAAATTCGTTATTTCCTTCTTTTCTTAAATCCAAATAATAGTGGGTTTTTAGTGCATGTTACAATACGTTAAGTTACATTACATTGTGTTATGTTATATTATGTTATGCTGTGACCCTGTTGATTGAGACTTGTCCTCTTTGCTCTCCAGTCTCCGAGAAGGACTACACGGTGACGATCCCTGAGGAGGAGAACGTGGCCTGGGCCTGGGTCATCTTCTTCGCCTACTGCATTCCCGAACTCGGCACCGTCTTCAGGTCCTCCAGGATGCTCCTCTTCAAGGTAACCGCCAATCCAGGGGGAACTGGGGGACGGGGGATGGGGGATGGGGGATTGGGGATTGGGGAGGGGGAAGGGGAGTGGAAGGCAAGGGGGGAGGGGAGGAGAAGGGGAAAGGGAAGGGAGAAGGGGGAGGGAGAAGGGAAAGGAAGAAGGGAGAAGGGGGAAAGGGGGAAGGGGAAGGAGGATAGAAAAGAAAGAAGGGGGAAGAGGAAGGATGATATAAAAGGAGGCAGGAGGCAGGGGGAAGAGGGGGAGGGAAAGGGGAAGGGGAGGGAAAGGGGAAGGGAATGGGGGAGGGGAAGGGAATGGGGAAGGGGAAGGGGATGGGGAAAGGGAAGGGGGCTGGAGAAGGAGGAAGGGGGAAGAGGGAAGGTGGAAGTGGAAGAGGGGAAAGGGAAGGGGCAAAGGAGGGGGAATGGGAAAGGGATAGGGACGGTGGAAGGAAGAGTGGTAGAGGGAAGGGGGGAAGAGGGGAAGGGAGAAGAGGAAAGGAAGCACTGTGCAATACTGTGAAGTCTTGAATCTGGCTCATGATATATCGGGACTAATGCAAATATACCTCTCGTTCTTGTTATATTGATAAGAATCAATCCACATAAATAGATAAATAAACAAACAATTGAATGAAAAAGCAAATGAACAAGTAAATAAATACATAAACACATACAGATAAAGAAATACATAAACACATAAACAGATCAATAAATTAAATAAATAAATGAATAAGCAAATAAATATATAGATAAACAAATATATAATTCATTAAATCAATAAATTAATAAACAGCTAAATAAATGAATGAATAAAGTAAATTAATAAGTAGAAATTAAAATTGAAAATAATAACAATGATAATAATAATAATAAAATGAAAATACACATTAAACTCTGTTACGGTGTCTCCATTCACATAATTTATTCTGGCTATTATCAGGCGATTATATTCAGCTGGTGTATCTATCAAACCCCAAAGGAAAACAAGGTTCCCATTTTCCTCCAAGTCAGACCTCTTGGCTGAATAAAATCGCCTTATCGCCAGAATAGCATGTATACAATGCGCCACGATAGCCCAGGCTATTCACTAATAACACACTCCCCTCCACAGTCCTCGAAGTGGCCAAAGCTTGCAGACTTCCTCATCGTGATGCTCTTCGAGACCTTCCATATCATCGGCACCGTCATCCTCTTCTACCTGGTCCTCCCCGAGCTCGACGTCATCAAGGGCATCATGTTGACCAACTGCGTGGCCTTCATCCCAGGACTTTTTGGTAAGTCGAACTCTGTAGTCGTACTGTGTAGTCGAACGGTGCTGTCGAACTGTGCGGTCGAACATTGCTTTTTTCAAAATTTCCCCTTTTTCAAAAATCCAGCTTTCTTCTTGAAGCCTTCTCGCCGAGACTCCCTCTCGTTCTCAAATTCTTTGAACTCATGTAGAATTATGACTGATTTTTATTAAGAAATAATCTTTTGGTTTTATAATTTTTGGAATGCACTCCAGTATTCATAATCTTTTCACCTTTTCATTTTTTTTCATCGCTGTTAAAGGGTTCTTGTTTTCTCTCTTAGTTCTTGAAGACATTTTCTTTTTGAAGTTTCTTCATTTTCTTATTCATTTTTTCAGTCTGAACATTTCATCTCAATCTCGAAGTATTTTGTCCTCAGGGTTCCGTGTTTTTAAAGTCCTCGTTCTCAATATTTCTTTGCTCTTGAAGAATCACTTTTGAAGTGTTCTCATTTTAGAAGACCCGATCTCAACCTCGAAGTCTTTTCACGGTTCTTTCCCGTTTCCTAAGCCTCCTTCTTCTCCTACTCCTTCCGGAAGATCAGTTCTCAATCTCAAAGTGTCTTCAAGGTCTTTTCTCGTTCTCAATCTCCACTCATTCTTGAAGACTCTTCATTTTCGAAGTGAAATCTCTCCAGAAGATCGGTTCTCGACCTCAAAGTATCTTCATGGCCTTTTCTTGTTGCCTAAGCCTTCTTCTCCTCCCTCTTCTCCTTCCGAAAGATCCATTCTTAATCTCAAAGTGTCTTTAAGCTCCTTTCCCGTTCTCTAACCCTCCTTCGCCTCCCTCTTCTCCTTCTGAAAGAACCATTCTCAATCTTAAAGTGTCTTCAAGGTCCTTTGCCGTTCCCTAACCCTCCTTCTCCTCCCTCTTCTCCTTCCGAAAGATCCATTCTCAATCTCAAAATGTCTTCAAGATCCTTTCCCATTCCCTAAACTTCCTTCTCCTCCCTCTTCTCCTTTCGGAAAACTCATTCTTAATCTCGAAGTATCTTCAATGTCCTTTCCCGTGCTCTAAACCACCTCCTCCTTTTTCCAGGTCTTCTCTCCCACAAGAAGAAGGAACCTCGACTCGCCCCGAACATCATGATGGACGTGATTGCTCTGGCAGCGCAGGGGACAGGTTTCGTCCTGTGGCCCATCGTCGAATACGCGAAGCAAAAAACGAGCCCGAATTCGAACAGCATCGACCCCCAAGACATGTGGAAGATCTGTCTCATTCCCCTTGCCGTCCTCCTCACCTCCTTCGGCTGGTGGGAAAACTACGTCGACATGAATGCCAGAATATGTATGTCAACAACTCTCTCGTTTCATTTTCTTTTGTTTCATTACAAATCAAAATGAGAAAAAAAAAGATTAATCAGTCGTTGGTAATCATGGACCCGTGGGTGGAAGGATCGTTGACACATTATGAATAAAGGGGGCAGAGGGTAATTTCTCTCTCTCTCTATCTTGTTATTTTCCATTCTCCAGTTACTAATATCCCCACCTTTTCCTTCAGCCTTCATCAAATACCTGGGCGGCATCAAGGATCGTCTCTATCGAAGGCATAGGTACGCAACGTACCTCTTCGTTGGTGTCTGGAAGATCCTCATCTTCTTCAGCGTGATGCTCCTGTCCATGTACTCCCGCCTCGACGACTTCAAGAAAATGTTCGAACTCGGGAAGGCCTTCGGGTAAAGATACTTTTTTTTATATTTATCTTTTTTTATCCCGGAGTTATGGTGGGGTCCCCATGTGTGGGTTTGTGTACTAGACAGAGGCGCCGCAAATACTTGTCACCATAAAAATATATGTGTTATATGGTATTCACCTTTGCCTGTAGAACTACCACCTCTGCACTTGCAAACTTGACCTAACATATCAACCATGTGTTTTTCGCTTTTCTTAATACAAATATGTTGAAAAAATATACTTTTTACTTATGGGTTACGTTTGTATGCCCACGAGAATCTCTTAGAATAATTTGAAAGATTTAGTAACGGAAGAATAATTGTTTACAAGTAAATTATTATGAATGAACGCAGCTTGACATAAAAAAAAATACCACGTTTGCTCATCGAGCTTTGTTTATAAAAAAAATCCCAGCGTTGCCAAATCTCTTCAACGACACCGAAATGAAAAAAGGCATTGACATATCAGAAGTATGTAAACATATCTTCCGCCGAGATTCATTACATTTACCTTTTTTTTCTTTGGTAAACAAAGTTAAATTAATGTCCATATACATGCATACACTGATACAATTAATTTCATTTTTGCGCAGCGAATTTAAGCTCAACGTGACAGAGACGCAGGAGATTCTGCCGAACACACTCCTGACAGACATTGGAACGTCCACCCGGTTGCTGGAGGTCACTCAGATCACCTCAGCCCCAAACACTCACATTTACGTCCTCCTCATTCAGGTCTTCACTGCCTGGCTCTGCTACGTGTTCAGTGAGTGTTTGTTCATTTATCTACTTATTCATTTATTTTTTACTAGGTAATAAGAGTTAAGTCCGGGAGAGGACAATATACCCCAATAGAAAGTAGACTGCTGTCTGGATGTTATATGGTTTACTGGCTTGTATAAAAAAAATCTATCGGTAATTTTTATAAGCGTAGGCAATGAAGTTAATAAAACCCTACTTTCTAAGGCTTTATTCTGGCTAAGTGTGTTGGACTTATGAAGGGGGGGGGAAAGGCTACATTCATCAAAACCCCAAAAAATGGAGACCACATTTCAAATGAATAAAATTTTCATCCTTTCCCCTAATCCTCTTTCAGGTAAATTCGCCTGCAAGATCTGCATTCAGGGCTTCAGTTTTGCCTTCCCGGTCAACCTGACGATTCCCGTCTCTATCCTGCTCCTAATGACCGCTTGTGGACTCCGGAGGGACGATCCTTGTTCCTTCGCCTTCATGCCTTCTTACCTCTTCTGGGAGTGCAAGAACGGCGATATCATTCAAGACTTCCTCATCAACGATGTGAGTGTTTATAAAGTAGTACTTGGGGAGCGATTCGATTTTGTTTACCTGGAATGCGGTAGTTGATGTCTGATACTTCTTTTTTGTCGTTGTATTGAGTGGTTGATATGGAGTCGTATTTGGAGCGCGATTTTCTTTTATTTACTTGGCATGACGTAGATGGCATCTGATTTTATTGATTTTTTTTTCGTTTTGGGTAATGGCTTCGTATGCGGGAATAATTATAGACACGTTGTTATATAAGAAATTAAAACGATGGGGAGCGATTCGATTTTGTTTACCTGGAATGCGGTAGTTGAAGTTTGATACTTCTTTTTTGTCGTTGTATTGAGTGGTTGATATGGAGTTGTATTTGGAGCGCGATTTTCTTTTATTTACTTGGCATGACGTAGATGGCATCTGATTTTATTGATTTTTTTTTTTTTTTGGGTAATGGCTTCGTATGCGGGAATAATTATAGATACGTTGTTATATAAGAAATTAAAACGATGTCAAGTATAAAAAAAATCAAATTTGTAACACAAAACTACCTCGAGTCCATAATTAAAAGAAAGTCGATATGACGTAATAGGTGCTCGATTCGATTTTGTTTTCGTGGTTGATTTTTACAGAATTTTTCACCGTAGAAACTTATCAAAATAAAGAAGCTTCGTCACAGATATACGAATACAGGGGCTTTGTACGAATTTCGATTCCTTATACTTTCTCCCAGATATGATTCTTCTCGGGCGTAGATAATACTCCAATTTCTCACCTTTCTCACTATCTATCTAATAGGCTCATACCCTGTCAGTTTGCGTCATCTTCTCAGCAGGTTATGTCTTCGAATGGTTGTCCTTGCATCACGTTACACAAGAAGGATCCTCTTTTCTAATGCCTCTTTGATTTATTTTATTCTATTTTTGTTTTACTTTACCTTACTTTATTTTACTTTACTTTATTTTATTTTATTTTGTCTATCTCTTTTGTGGTCAAACCAAGGGATGAGTCCCTTCTCCTCTGGATCCAGTTCAACCAACACCTCAGGGCCTTTATCCTCATCCATCCACTTAACGCGGCCGAAAAACCACAACTGAACCCACTCCAATTATAGACACGAAATAAACATCCCAAAAACTTGTACACCAATTATCAATAAATTCTTATATTTTTTCTTCTTCCCCCGGACAGTATGCCTGGATATGGCTCTTCTGGTTACTCTCCCAGACCTGGATCACACTCCAGATCTGGATACCCAAGTGTGAGCGTCTGGCTTCGACCGAAAAGCTCTTCGTGACTCCAATGTACAACTCGCTCCTCATCGACCAATCGGTCGCCCTCAACCGACGAAGGGACGACGAGGGTGAGGTCAAGACGGACGAGCTCAAACTTGACCCTGATGAGCACGAGAACGAGGTGAGAATTTTTTATTCATTTATTTATTTATTATTTTTTTAATGTTGGTATTAGGTGGATGGACTGAAAATCCAGGAAAATGGTCCCAAACTTTAAAAAAAAAATTTTTTTTTGGTTTAATCACTCTACACTTGTGTTGAAAAGTGACGATGTTGAACGAATATCTGAGATTGAGAATTTGTTGATACATAGAAAAAACAAAAATAAGTAACAAACAAGTACATGGATAAGTAGACAAGTAGATGAATAATTGAATAAATAAGTAGATGAATAGGTAAATATATAAATCAATAATTAAATATATCATAAATAGATATATATATATATATACAAATGAATGAGTAGATAAATGAATAAACACATAAGTAGAGTTAATAAATCTATAAAAAAAATTAATCGACAGATGAATGAATGAAAATAAAAGAATAAATCTATCTATGATGTAATAGTAATTAATACAATGAATAAATATACACATAAAAAGAAGTAAATAGAATTTAGAATAGCAACCTGAAAAAGTGTCATTATCAATGAGGGCCCGGGGTAGAGAACTGTGCCTTACTGCACTGCGTTTGACCTCAGTACTGTGGGAAGGAACTAGGGTGACCCTCAACCCAGCACCTCTCAATCAAGGTGATGAGATGGGAGGGGACGATGAAAAGGTCTTGTAGACGTGTTTTTTGAATCGGCTAACCCCTAATAAGGGGGGAAACTGGGTTTCTTGAATGTATGGAAAACAATCTTCATGTTACTCTTGGCCCTGACCAGGTGTCCCAGTACTACGAGACCATCTCAGTCCACACGGACGCGTCCAACAATCAGTCCAAGGCGAGATCGACCGACCACATCACCAGGATCTACGCCACGGCGACCATGTGGCACGAGACTGAGGACGAGATGATGGAGATGTTGAAGTCCATCTTCAGGATGGACGAGGACCAATCCGCCCGAAGAGTCGCCCAGAAGTACCTCAAGGTGGTCGATCTGGACTACTACGAATTCGAGAGTAAGTCCAGTAGACTTTTTCTTTTTTTTTTGTAATAGTGTATTTGTATGAGAATAAGTACAATAAAGGCGTGTCCTTTGAAGCCCTTCGTGAGGTCACATAAAGGTCGTGGTCCTTTGGGTTTGTGTAAGAAGTTCGACCTTAGAGGTTCAAGACCTCTTCAGGTTTTTGTTAGAACTTTCTGATTCCAAGAATAAATACATAAAGATCATACTAGCCTAGTTTGTGTAGGAAATTTGGACCTACTGAGTTGGAGCTCTGTAACTTTTCTACGGGATCATTTCCTTTTCTTTCCGGAGTAAAAGACGGTCATAACAAGGGTGATATTGCCCTGGTTTACAACGGTGATTTGACCCTAACGATTCTGTACCCCAACAGCCCAGATCTTCTTCGATGACGCCTTCGAAATTGCCGACGAGAACGAAGACGAACAAGTGGTGAACCAGTTCGTGAGGCTCCTCGTGGCTTCCATGGACGAAGCCGCCTCCTACGTCCACCAGACAAACATCCGGATCCGTCCTCCCAAGAAGTTCCCTGCCCCTTACGGCGGTCGTCTGGTCTGGACTCTTCCGGGGAAGACCAAAATCGTGGCGCATCTCAAAGACAAGAGTAAGATCAGGCACAAGAAACGTTGGAGCCAGGTACGCAGGAACATCGACAGGAGGTAGTGTCACAAAACTGAATCAAATCGTCAATCACCAGACACTAAAATCGCCCCCCGAGGTTAACCTTTCTTACCCTTTGCAGGTAATGTACATGTACTACCTTTTGGGCTTCAAGCTCATGGACCAGCCCATCTCTGTGGACCGGAAGGAAGTTATCGCTGAGAACACGTACTTGCTCACCCTGGACGGAGACATCGACTTCACCCCACCAGCCGTGACTCTCCTGGTCGATCTTATGAAGAAAAACACGAACCTGGGAGCTGCTTGTGGACGAATTCACCCTATTGGAACTGGTCAGTATATGGCACTTACATGGTCTAAAATCCAAGGGTCTTCAATCCATGTAACCCATAGTTTATGTACTGCTGTTCTTCAGTCTCCTGAAGACCACTTATCAACACTGAATTTAATCGGTCCTCAACCCATGTAACCCCATAATTTATATACTACTGTTCTTTATCCCTCTAAATAGACCACTTCAACACTAAACTTAATCGCTAAGCATCCACTAACTCCCACTAGTTTTTGGTTAGTGGTCCCACTAAGGGGGTTCTGTGGTCCCATGGACCTCAGGTAAAGAACCACTAGGTCACCACTAAGCTAACACTTATGAGTTATAGAGTATCCCCCGCCCCCGGTTAAGATGTCTATCAGTTGCGTTCTAAAGAGCGAATTGTCATTTACAAACAGGACCCTTGTATTCAGGATAAAAAAAAATTGTGTACATGAAAGATAAAATTTTGAGAGTACACTGCAAGATCTGCTAATTTATTGTGGCAATTATAATGGCAATAATGATGGCAATGATGACAACAATGATGATAACGATGATGATGACGATGATGATGGCGATGATGAAGACGTGACGATGACAATGATAACGGTGATGATAACGATGATGATGACGATATTGATGACGATGATGATGACGATGATGACCATAATGATGATGATGATGACAGTAGTGATGGTGACAATGATGATGATGATGATGATGATGATGATGATGACGATGATGATGACAACGCTGACGATGATGATGATGATGACAATGATGATGATGACGATGACGATGACGATAATGTTGACAACACTAACGATGATAATGACGATGATGATGAAGACAGCGATAGTGACAACGACAACGTCATCTATGACGACGACGATAAAGACAATACAAACAACCAATCATAATCACACAAAAAAAACTAACCCAAATAACCCATCCCTATTTGCTGCCCTAACCCTCCCCTTGTACACGTTTTCCACTTCCCTCGACAGGCGTGATGGTGTGGTACCAGATGTTCGAGTATGCCATCGGCCATTGGCTGCAGAAATCGACCGAGCACATGATTGGGTGTGTGTTGTGTAGCCCTGGTTGCTTCTCCCTCTTCAGAGGAAAGGCTCTCATGGATGACAACGTCATGGCCAAGTACACTACAAAGTCGTCGCAAGCCAGGCATTACGTACAATACGATCAGGGTAAGCCCCACACATATTATCATTATTATAACTTCAACTTCTTTCCATTTCATTATCTATTCTACACTAAACCCTGCCTTCCCCTCCCCCCTCTCCTCCATTTTACCTATCATGCTTTGTAGTAGTAGTGGTGGTAGCATTATTAAAGAATAAATAAATAAATAGACAAATAAAAGGGTCGTCGACCACAGTCATTGGCGGGAGAGGGGCCAATGAACTGTGTCTGTGGAAGACAGACCCTGCTGCTTCCACCACACAGTTCCAATAGGATGGAGGTCGTATAAAAAAAAAAAAAAAAAAAAAAAAAGTAGTAGTAGTAGTAGTAGTAGTAGTAGTAGTAGTAGTAGTAGTAGTAGTAGTAGTAGTAGTAGTAGTAGTAGTAGTAGTAGTAGCAGTAGTCTTGCGGAAGTTTCCAAACTTTAGGTTCAGTTCTATCAATCCCTTGTAAACAAAGACTGTCTTTAAAGACTTTATTCTGCCTAAAGCCAAACGATCTTAATTAGCTTTAAAGAAACTTGCTCCTCTTATCTAAAGGGTTAAACAAGTATATGACCTAGCTTCATTACGTCCCCTTACATAAGAACATAAGAACATAAGAAATAAAGGAGACTGCAAAAGACCATAAGGCCTACACTAGGCAGCTCCGTATCCATCACCACCTGTCGTCCCCATCCATAAAGTTGTCTAATCGTTTTTTAAAACAACTGATAGTTTCAGCGCTTACTACGTGGTTACTAAGTTGATTCCATTCATCGACCACCCTATTTGTAAACCAATTCTTGCCTATTACCTTCTTAAATCTAAATTTGTCCAGTTTATACCCATTACTGCGAGTCCTGCCCTGTTGTTTTATTATGATGACCTTGTTTGCATCACCCTTGTTATAGCCTTTGATCCACTTGAACACTTCTATTAGATCACCCCGCACTCTGCGTCTTTCCAGAGAGTGTAAGTTTAGGTGCCTAAGCCTCTCTTCGTAAGGCAAATTTCCGAGTCCTTGTATCATTTTGGTCATTCTTCTCTGTACTGATTCTAGTGAATTTATGTCCATTTTGTAGGACGGAGACCAAAACTGTACCGCATAGTCC
Organism: Oratosquilla oratoria; assembly: GCF_046742065.1. Taxonomy (NCBI): domain Eukaryota; kingdom Metazoa; phylum Arthropoda; class Malacostraca; order Stomatopoda; family Squillidae; genus Oratosquilla; species Oratosquilla oratoria. Next base: position 3,118,857 of record NC_134809.1, read on the forward strand.
AGGATGGGTCTAACTATTGCTAGATAGAGTTTAATAATTACCTCTGCACTTCTATTTGTTACCGTCCTAGCAATGAAGCCTAATGTCTGTTTGCTTTATTTCTGGCGCTAATGCACTGCTTCCTGGTTTTAAGGTCCGGACTCACCAGAACTCCCAAGTCCCTCTCGCACTCAGATTTTTCTAAAAACGTGTCATCTAAGTTGTATCTATTTTCGGGGTTGTGTAGCCCTACGTTTAACACGCTACACTTAGAGATATTGAAGTTCATTTGCCATTTCACCGACCATGTTAACAGTTTATCAAGATCATCCTGCAGAATCTGGGCGTCTTCTCCTGACCTAATTAGGCGTCCTATTTTAGTGTCGTCCGCAAACTTACTAACATCACTATTTAACCCATCGTCTAAGTCGTTTATATACATAATGAACAATAAGGGACCCAAAACCGAGCCCTGGGGGACCCCGCTAGTAACATTGCCCCACCTAGATTTTATTCCATTTATGGTGACCCGCTGTTTTCTGTTACTAATCCAAGCTCTAATCCATTCTAACACTTTTCCTCCTATGCCATGGGCTTTGATTTTATTTAGTAGTCTCTGGTGTGGCACTTTGTCGAACGCTTTGCTAAAGTCAAGGTAAATAACATCGTAATTTTCATTGTTGTCTGATGCCTTATATACCTTAGTGTAAAAGGATAGAAGATTAGTTACGCATGACTTACCTTTGGAGAAACCATGCTGTGAATCACGAATTAAATTATGCCCTTCAATGTGTTCTCTGAGTCTATTTACTATTATTGATTCAAGCATCTTTCCTATAACCGACGTCAAACTGATTGGCCTGTAGTTGCATATGGTCGATCTATCTCCCTTCTTAAAAACAGGAACAACGTTTGCCTGCCTCCAAGCAGTTGGAACAGAACCAGTGTCTACCGATTTATTGAATATTTCAGTTAACTGGTCGCAGATTTCAAATCTACACTCCTTAAGCATTCTTGGAAAAAATTCTTTTTTTGGTACTATATCCTTCCCTGGTTCTTCCTATTGCAGGAGAAGATCGATGGCTCTGCACGCTCCTGCTTCAGCGTGGGTACCGAGTAGAGTATTCAGCTGCCTCCGACGCTTACACTCATTGCCCTGAAGGCTTCAGCGAGTTCTACAATCAGCGTCGTCGCTGGGTGCCCTCCACCATGGCTAACATCATGGATCTGCTCCAGGATTACAAGAAGACGATTCAGATCAACGATAATATTTCCCTGCCTTACATCTCCTACCAGGTTGGTTTCTGTTATCGATTTCCTTACATACAGTACAGGGAAGGAGAAGAATTCTTTCTGTTAAGGTTTCGGTTGTATCAAAAACGTGTTTCCTTTATTATTACATTCTTGTTGAGCCCCGTTTTTTTTTCTAATTTGAGAGTTATCGTTCTCACTAACGTTGCTGAAGGGCTGATTTGTAGTTGTTAGAACTCACTGACTTAATCTGTGATTTTCCGATTTCTTTTCTGAATGTTTAACTGGGTTAGGTCTGCATCAGCTAATCATTTGCTTCCACCATCAAAGCCACATACCAATTCTATCAACATGGACAGATCTCATCCGTAGTCAAAAGTTCAATTACTCCTAGGTCACTTACAACCACTCATTAAGAAAAAATCCTTATTTTTCTCTGACTGTATTACTATCACTATCCTATCTGCCGTCAGGCGATTTATTCGCCACAGGAAACCTTCTTCCCCGTTACCCCCCACTCAGCCAAAGGGAAGAAGAGATCTGCATCTTATGGAGCTCTGTTTGTTTCAGACTATGTTGATGGCTGGCACCATCCTTGGCCCTGGAACCATCTTCCTTATGTTGGTGGGTGCCTTCGTGGCTGCGTTCAAGATCGGAAACTGGCCTTCGTTCCAGTACAACATCATCCCCATCCTGTTCTTCATGGTTACCTGCTTCACGATGAAATCCAATATCCAGGTACGTGAACGCGGAAACGTTTGGAAAAGTCTAGACGCTTTTAGACCTCGTCAATACAATTTTTCCTATTTATCCTTTATTTTTTTCAGTTATAGATTAGATTTTTGGATTAGTCGATACTTGGTTCTAGCTTAACCCTCCCCTCTGCTGAATAAAGTTATCTTTTGTAAAAATAGAAATGCTGTGACAAATACTATTTTGTGTTTTTTATATCTACTAAGATACATAATTTTCTTAACTACTCACACAATCGTCATATCACTTTCAAAACTATCATTATTACTATTATCGATTTTTCTACATTTGTACTTGAATATCTTAATGTCCCATGTATGTTCTACCATTTCTCCAATTAATCATCTCTTCATTTTTCGAAAAATCCTCCCTACCCTCCCCACCGCCATGTCTTCCGTGTCGTCTGTCCCGTGTCGTCTGGGCCTGTGTCGTGTCTTCTCGAAACAGCTCCTTGTGGCTCAGATCTTGTCTGCCGGGTACGCTCTGATCATGATGGCTGTCATCGTCGGTACGACTTTGCAGCTGGGAGAGGACGGCGTCGGTTCTCCGTCAGCCATCTTCTTGATAGCGTTATCAGGGTCGTTCTTCATAGCAGCGTGTATGCATCCGCAAGAGTTCAAGTGTATTATACCCGGGTTGATCTACCTGCTGTCTATCCCGTCTATGTACCTGCTTCTCATCATCTACTCCATCATCAACTTGAATGTCGTTTCCTGGGGAACGCGTGAGATCGCGCAGAAGAAAACGAAGAAGGTTTGTGTGATGAGGGGCGTTGATTGGTGCACAGCATGACGTAAGCATGACGTAAGCATGGTGACGCGAGCTTGATGCTAATCCTGCTGCAACGGTGGTAGATGTAGACGCCAATGTGCTCAACGACACAGAAAAAAAAACCAACAAAGAAAAACAAAGAAGGAAGATTACAGAAGATGAAACTCATCCAACCAAACCACACATTTTTTGTGTCT
>NC_134809.1:3129307-3131807 GCF_046742065.1 Oratosquilla oratoria
TGCACTTGTGTATTGGACCTCCCTTTCTATTCCGAAACCAAGCTGTACGAGTATATAAGATAGTTTGGGTGAAGGAAGAGTGAAGTCAAATAACATAGGAACGTAGAGACGGGACCCTATGAGCATAGCTTTTATCCTGTATATTATAATTCGGTAAACACACACAAACACACTTACACTAGGTCCATCTCTGGGCCTGCAAAGAGTACATATGACGGATTTCCCGATGTCCCTTGTTGCATTTCGGTCTGCGGTCGGTCTTGGCATGCTGGGAGGTGGAAGTATAGTGAATGGGGAATAATGTAAATCAGACAATACTTGTGCCTCTTTCGCGTGGCGTACACGTATCTTCTGGAACATCAAACTCGGATCTCGCAATTAAATGCTGAATTCCAATAGTCTGTTTTCCCATTATTATTATTATTATTATTATTATTATTATTATCATTATTATTATTATTATTATTATCATCATCATTTATGCCAGCCTCGGACCGCGCGGCACAAGCGATGACGTCATGTCGACTATTGGTGAACGTTTCTGCTGATAACGTTACGCCGTCCGAGAAAGCAATAAAATAAAAGAAGAAGAATAAATAGATAAAATAGAATGAATAAATAGCAAAACAAGAATAGAGAAAAGGTAGGTAGAAATTACCAATGTCAATCAGAAAAGAGCTATCGTGAACAACTTGCATAATCTTGGTGTGTAGAAGTTCGTGCATGCTCACGCAGAGGCACAGTTTGTACATATCAGGAGGAGACATAGTCGGCTCTCCTTATGAGCTTCCTTTGAAATGGACCAATGGTCTTTTCAATGGACCAAACATCAAAACCTAAGAGTCCTATTCCCGCCAAAAAAAAATCCAAACTATTTCGAAAACTAGACCAGAAAAAAATTCTAAAAGGCATTTTTTTTTCATTGGAATAACAAACCGAAATTTTGTATATTTACAGACCACCCTCCACCTAAATCTTTTTTTGAAACAGATTTTATCTATACATATATATATATATATATATAACGAGAGATGACAAATTCTCTTCTTGGGCTATAAAAAAAGATACCTTAAACCGTTTTCTTCTGGCTCTCTGTCCAGTGCATGGGTGGTTGTCATTAATCGTCACTAATACACTCCTCTCTCTTCTTTTTTTACCACTTGTAGAAGAAAGTGGCACAGGATCTAAAGGAGTTAAGGAACCTTAGCGTTTTCTCCTTTTCTATGATAAACGCCATCTTTGTCCTCATTGTCTTCCTGCTCCAATTGAATAAAGACAAGATCCACATCGACTGGCCCTTGGGAGTGAAGACCAACATTACGTTTGTGGAGGAAACTAACGAGGTAGGTTCCCCACCTGTCCACGCCGGCGTTGATCGCAGACCACCATATCAGTGGGCTCCCCTCCTTTCTTCCCGAACAGGCACGCGTCACCAGCGACCTAAAAGAGCTGAGGAACAAGTCCGTGTTAGCGTTCTTTATGCTCAACGCCCTCTTTATCCTCATTGTCTTCCTCCTGCAACTCAACAAGGATAAGCTACACATCCTGTGGCCACTGGGTATAAAAGAAAACATCACCATCATTCCGGAGACAGAGCAGGTAACCCAACACTCGAAACAAAACCTCCGAACTGACTTTCCTCCTTCACCTACCCCTGCTCCCCTGGCCGGGAATCTATCAGCATCTTTTTCCCCCGTCGGCTGGGAGTGGGGTTGGAATGTAAACCCCTGCTACTAGTTCCTCCTGACTGGCCTTGCTGCCGCTTGCCCTCTCCCTGCAACCCAAAAAGGCCCGAAAAAAATAATAATTATAAAACGAGATATGAAAGAGACCCCGGGTTGTAGTCCGTTCTCAATAGCAACCCATAAGTCTCGCCCGTCCATAGTGGAACCACTAATACACACCCGCCCCTCGAAGGAGCTGCATGTCCCTGGGAGGCGACTCCAGGCACGTCTCCCTCAAAACAAACAATGGAGAACCTCGCATGGCTCCCTGGCCTGAACTCACACTCCAAAAGGCGTTCTCTGGTACACATACATTCATATTGCGTGCATAAAGCATGTAGTAGTAGACCTTATGTGAGCATGCACATACAGCCCTCTACTAAAATAACACAGATGTGTGTGTATGTACACAGTGTGCGTACATGCGTATATTATATATACACGACTCGAACGCAAATCATGAGCAAAAACAATCCAATGTTACATTTATATATAATATACATTATTCGACCTCCAATCTGCATAAGCATACCAAAAAATACGTACGTTAGAACACATATGTATTGCTCATACTTCATGTGCGCTACAAATGAATGTATGACACATACATACGCAGATAAACACAACCCTCTCTCTCTCTCTCTCTCTCTCTCTCTCTCTCTCTCTCTCTCTCTCTCTCTCTCTCTCTCTCTATATATATATATATATATATATATATATATATAAATCCATTCTGTCTATCTCTTACTGATCTTCTTTTTATCTATTTGCTTTGC
>NC_134809.1:3134307-3166807 GCF_046742065.1 Oratosquilla oratoria
ATAAACGCAGCAGTTCTTAATGCAGAAGCCAAAACTCGCTCCTGAGCCTCACGGGGCATCGCCAGTGTTCGCAATTCTTCGTTTTTGCCTAAACGCATAAAAAGGTCTTCCTCGGAAGACCTCAAGGAATTCTCTTCAGACGTTCCATCGAGTTCGAGGCCGGTCCTCGAGAGTCATGACCTCGTACGTTGCCCTCGAGTGAAGAAACAGTGACTTGGGGCGTGACCCCAGAGAAGAGGAGTACCTGCTATTTGCTCTGCTAAGAGAAGGGTGACTGCAGACACTTCGACAGCAGAAGTTGGACATCCGCTATTGTCCGTTTTCTAAATTCTTGGAGTTCGGTTGCTTCCGAGAATCAAGGCTGCCGAAAATGTGTCTTTTTTTCTAAATGTCGCCGGCTTATTTTCCTTAATTTATTTATTTATTTGTTTATTTATATGTCTTTTCATTTATTATTACCAGCTCATGGATACCCCATTCATTCGTATTTTGTATAAAAAAATTACACAATCTACCCTCCAGCTCAACGAGAAAAATCCCTTTGCCTTCTTTCACGTGTGCAAATGACTTCACTCATGTGTATTAATAATAATGTTGAAATTTACTCCCTTCCACCCCTCACCCCTTTGAGTAAGACTCATAAAATGTGTCGTCGGAGCTAATTAAAAAAAAAAATCAAATTCCTCATCGTGTGGCGTTAAGGACTAAGTTTCCTCAATATAGCTTGAGTGGAAGAAAGGGCTGAAGAAAATCAAGACAATAATTACGTAACAAAATGCCCGTAAACCACCGCTCCGCAGAAGCTACAAACAAGTTCACTTTCTTAAGGGAAACCTAATGTGACCCATAAACAAAACGACTTCGTTACATGTCGCCTCTCAAGCCATTTTTTTCTTTTTCCTTTTTTTCTTTTTGTTCATGGTACCTGATATCCTTCCTCCCGACCCCGACTAATCTCTTTCCCTCTCTTTCTCTTTTTTTTTTTTCCTCCTCCGTCGCGCCCCACAGGTTCACATCAGCAAAGAGTACCTCCAGCTGGAACCCATCGGTCTGGTCTTCGTGTTCTTCTTTGCCCTCATTCTGATCATCCAGTTCACGGCCATGTTGTTCCATCGCTTCGGGACCATCTCGCATATCTTGGCCTCCACCGAGCTCATGTGCTGCAGCAAGAAGGTCAGTTTCAAAAACACAGACACACAAGGACTCATTGGTTTCAAATACAAAGACACACAAAAACCCATCAGGTTAAGAAACACGGACACACAATGAACCTTCAGTTTCAAAAACATAGGCACACAATGACTCTTTGGTTTCAAATACACACACACACAAAGACCCTTCAGGTTAAAAAACACGGACGCACAATGAACCTTCAGTTTCAAAAACACACACAAAGACCTTTCAACTTCAAAACCACAGACACACAAAGAGCATTACTGTCCTAAAGATAAGTAAATAGATAAAAGAAAGAAAAAATGGAGCGACGTAGTCCTCCCGTTTCAGTTGAAGAAGTCTCTCTTAAGCCCAAGGTCATAGCTTGTAATTAACCAGAATAGATCTTATAAAGGGCCTTGAAGTACTCAGATCAGAGAGGTTGCATTAACCAAAATCATGACAATATCACCGATTTTTTTTCTCCTCTTCTTTTGAAGAACTCGTGCCATTTTTTCCTTTACCAGGCCGAAGACACCACAGACCAAGCCTTCTTAGAGAGAAATGCGATTACTATAGTCAAAGAGTTACAAAAATTACGAGGTTTAGACGGAGGGGACTATGAGAGCGACAGTCACAGCGGCGCCAACCAAATCAGTCGACGAAAGACCATCAGGAATCTGGAGAGACATCACCAGAACAAGCAGATGATCGGCACCCTTGACGTGGCTTTCAAGAAGCGTTTCTTCAGCATCTCGGCCGAGGGTGCGGAAAATGCCAACGGTAAGACTTCATATGCTTTGTAAATGTGTGGTTTACATAGACCTAGAGAAAGCCTATGACAACGTGGACAGAAATCATCATGAATGTGTTTGAGGAGAGGAAGGCATATGTGAGACTGTGGACGGTAGATAAACCCGTTCCAGGTGGAGATAGGGCTATGGCAGTGATAGGTGATATCTTCATGGTTGTTCAACACGTAGATGTATGAAAGCATGAAAGTAAACAGATTGTAAATGTAATGAAAGGATGACAGAGTTTATTATTCAAAGGCAGCAGAAAGGATGGGAAGACTGGAAGCAAATATTGGCATTGAACAAAATCAAGTGGTGGAAGAAATGCGTGAGAAACAGTGAGGTCAGGATGGTGAGGGAAAAGGGTGTCAAGTAGGAGATAGAATGCCTTTGGGAAAAAAATGTATGTGTGTGTGTGAAAGTTTAATAAAACAAGGCTTCGAGTATATACTTGTGCCAGTCTTCAGGAAGTCATAATGCTGGTGTGTGTGTGTACAGAAGTCTTCATCTTCTCTTTGATATACAACAATGATCTTAAGTGGAATACTCGACTTGGTCACTGGAGTTCTTTGTATTTATGATTTGCTATTGATCTTTCAGCAACTCCGATTCTTGGCAACATGCAACGTCTTTCGGTGAGACAAGATGCTATGAAGGTGCTGGCCGAGAGGAGAGACACTGCTGTCCATGAGAGACGGCAATCCAGGATGAAGACTTTAGGCGCACAGAGGGTAAGTTCTTCGTAAGAAAATTAGAGGGACTTCGAGGCCTTTAAGTATCAAACTAATGTCGTACTCAGGTATAATTGCTAAATATTATATTACCCACATTCAGCTTTCTTCAAATCCCCTTTTAAGGAAATTTCACTAACGAATGTTTGTCAAGTAACATCTCTAATGATAAATATTTTCATAACTCCCTTTACGAAATTCCTCTAACAAATGCTTGATTAGTAACATCTCTAAGCGTAAATATTTCTACACCTGAAGTCCTTTATTTACACACCTGAGAATAGACTTCACTGACATTTTGATATAATAAAAAAAAATTCCTTTGACATTCTTTTTGTGTGAATATTTCCGAGACAAAAATTCTGACTAACAGTATTTTGAAACAGCGTACTTCATTTGCTTCCGATATTGAGATCATTCCGGACCAAACAAGCCAGCAAAACATGGTTTAAGGTAAACGATTCAACTCTGGAAAAGAGTCTAGAAGCTTCGCCACTGTGTGGAAAATCTAAGTCTTGAAAATGTCGATAGTGTGACGTTGCTTTGTATTTGTACTTTGGGTGATATGAACTCCTTTGTCTGATTTGACTGAGTCTTGAAATCATTCCGAATTCGAGAGTAATCTAAAGCTAGCGGGATCTTCATTCCTGTCGTGCTGTTATTCACGATACTGTCTTTTTTTTCATGTTGCTCTGAAAAGCTTGCTTTGTCCAGTCCGAGTTGATATTAGTTGCGTCTTTCAAACGGCTTCATTTCTGTTATTTCCGAATTGTGATTTTCCGTGGGCCTTTATATTTGTCTGGTAATTATTACCTGTTGTGTCATGTACTATATCATACAAATTTTATATATATATATATATATATATATATATATATATATATACACATATATGTACATATATATGTCATACCTTCGTAATTCAGTACATACAGTCTATCTTATCAATGTCAGGGCCATCAATTTTCTAATATTTTCGTGTTTGTCTGGGTTCTGTTTTTATAGTTTTATATGTTTTACATTCAACGCTCGAATTATAGTTAATTAATTATCATACATAGAAGAACTTCCCCTGTTCCACAAGTGACACTAAGTTCTACTAAAATCACTAAAGATTTATTTTGCCTTCATCATTTGACAATGGAGCGTTCAAAAGTCCTAATCCACTACATACTTTTGGCTCTGTACAGAAAATTTCACCTGACAAAAAAAAAAAAAAAAAAAAAAAAAAAAACTATGGTTACATCATAAAGCCCTCAGGATGTTTCAAACCTATTACTTACGACGCACTTCTGTCCAACGAACGTATATAAGAACATTATAGTGAAGGAGACAAGAGACCATAAGGCCTACACTAGAGAGTTCCATGTCCCTTTCCCTTCTCTTAAAACAATCAGTTGTTTCAGCGCTCACTACAATGTTACTAAGTCCATTCCATTCGTTAACCACTATGTTGGTAAACCAGTCCCTGCCTATTTTCTTCTTAACCTAAATTTGTCTAATTTAAACCCAATACTACGAGTCCTAATATGTTGTCTTAATACTACGAGTCCTAATATGTTGTCTTAATATGATAACCTTGCCTGCATCACCCTTGTTAAAACCCTTGACCCATTTGAATACCTCTATTAGATCATCCCCGCATTCTTCGTTTTTCTAGAGGGTGTAAGTTGCCTATTATTTTTTTTTTATTTTCGCTAATTATTTTGATTTTGTTTGTTCCCTGCAGCCTCGTACGAGAACGTCCATCGCTTCTGACGCTGATAATCACCGGGTCTTCGCTCTTGGTGGAGGAACTGTGAACGAAGGATACGAAACCGAATCAGAAATCTACGGTCACGCAGCGTCGACCGGTACCCGATTCAGAACCGAAGAAAACGTTATTTATCACCCGTAATTCGAGACTAAAAAAAACACCAGGAATGAAAAAAGAATAGATGATTTTTCTAATGTATACGGTGTATGACAGAGGGTCATAAGACATCAGAATGTATGGTTTAAGTGTAGGTTGTATCGGAAACTGTCTGAGGAAAGCCTGAATCATGTGAACATCTGAACAATTTTTAATCCTGCTCTCTCTGTACATGAAGTCAAGAAAATATATTACCATTTGTATAGATATACATATATGAAGAAAAAGGATATTTTTATTTATGCATAACTATGCTCTAGTTAAGAGAAAGAAACAATGGTGACAGAGGACCGAGGTCTAATATAGTCTATAGTCTATAGCCAATAGTCTATGGTCTAGTTCTTCCGCTCATTTTGAAACTCGTACGATTTTGTGGCGTATCTATTATTCCTGTCACTGATGAAAAACTGAATTCTGCCGTTTAGACCCATACCAATTAGTGTTTACATTGAACATGAGTATTTGTTAATAAGAACCTTCGACACTGTTTTCAGTAAACAGTGCTCTAGCTGTTTTCATACTGCTGTTTTCTACAAGTAAACTTTCATTTATATATCAGGACCTATTATTTTTTTTATTTGATTTACAAACAGGATATTTTTTCTTAATCACCCTATGGGCATAGGCCATGGAAAATGATGTGCAATTCGAATGGCTGTTGTAATGGCCATTTATACAAACTATTCCAGATCACGCCACAGCCGAGTTGTCTAAACATACACACATTTTAATAGGACGCAGCAACTGCGCCAATAATGGGTCGTTTGTGCCATTAAAAAAAGGAGGGATTCATCAGCTGAAGACTGAATTCTCGAGAACTACTATGTCTATCTCCGTCACCCTCCTGTTGGGGTTGTAAAAGTGCAGTCAACTTAAGGGGCCCATACACACTCAGTTATTGCACAGTTTTCATGACAGGGTGGCCATCTATTTCATCTGCATGCTGGCTGCTCAGCAGTCTTCATTGTCTTAGTATTGGTTAACTCCCAGCTTAAAACTGGACATGATTTGAGTTGTGATCTACTATGCATAGTCATTTGTAATTGCGTAAAGATTAAGAATAAAACGACCAAACTTGGAGAGACAGTATCTGATCATTTGCACAAGACTTTGGTCACCCTCGCGTCCTAGATGAAGAGATATGCAACACTGAGTGACAACGTACAAGCCCCTTAAGACGTGACTAAATGGAGTCTTCTTCTGACGAATGCCCCTGATGATTACCCTGGCATAGGAAGTCACGCATAAAGAAAAATGCATATAGTCAATGAAAATACAGTTTTTAAACATCACAGTGGTGTTCTTCCTATCTTTTATAACATGAGTACAGGCCATATACTCTGCAGTCCTGGATGTCTGTATCATAGAAGTCGCTCGCTCATATATTTAGTATCGTTACATGAACTGTGATCAATTTCCTCAAGGATAGTTATGTTCAATGACCAAAGCTATGCAAATCTGTATACCGGGTTGATTTCGCTCTATCTTTTCAACAAATAGATTTTAAAGTAACATTCAGATTTATGGCAACTCTCGAAATTTTATATATCTACGATTTGTTGTTTTGATGATTTGTGAATTAGATGTTCCTGGATTTCTAGCTGTTGGTCGACCAAATATTTCTGTCCTATTTGATATGTTATTCATGATTACGAATTCACACACTCAAATATACCCAAAATACAGTCAGTTATGTGTATACAAATATACACAAGCTCAAAGTATATATATATATATATAATATATATATATATATATATATATAATATATATATATATATATATTATATATATATATATATATAAACACACAAATGCATACGTTTATATGTGTTCGTGCATATATCAAAGATTTGCTTACACACAAACAAACAGACATGTGAGTTCACATATCGTAGTCCTAGCTAAATTGAAGGAGTATCATTTTTGATTACAATAACTTTAAGGTCAAGTGATTTCCATTTTTGACGAATTAGTTAATCAAATTTCTTGTTACTGATTGTTCGTCGGAATTCTGCTTTACAATGTATCATATGTAGGAGTGCTGTATTATACTGTAGAAATAGGAGTAAACAGGTTTTCCATAAAGATGTTTTTTATTACCCCAATACTAATCTAGTGCTCAGATACTATCAATAATATTATGTACAAACTTCATACGGAGGGCAGCATTTTAAAATTTGATTTTTTTTTACAATAAAATTGGACGTTTTTGTTCGACAAAATTGGACGTTTTCGTTCGACAAAGTTGGACATTTTCGTTCGACAAAGTTGGACGTTTACGTTCGACAAAGTTGGACGTTTACGTTTGACAAAGTTGGACGTTTTGCTCAACAAAGTTGGACGTTTTCGTTCGACAAAGTTGGAAGTTTTCGTTGAACAAAGATGAAAATTGTCGTTCGGCAAAGTTGGATGTTTTCGTGCGGCAAAGTTGGACATTTTCATTCAACAAAGTTGTACGTTTCGTCCTACAAAGTTGGACGTTTTCGTTCAACAAAGTTAGACGTCTTCGTTCAACAATAAAGTTGGACGTTTTCGTATAACAAAGACGTTTTTATACAACAAAGCTAGACTTTTTATAAAACAAAGTTGTTTCATTAAAAAAAAAGCTGGACGTTTTCATTCGACAAAGTTTGACATTTTCGTACAATAAAGTTGAACATTTTCGTTCAACAAAGTTGGACATTTTCGTCCAATGAAGTTTATTTTCGTTATACAAAATTAAACATTTGTCCAACGAACTTTGAAAGATTTCCTTAAACTTTATTGGACATTGTTGATTTACTTCTTATTAATTTACGGAACTGCTTCTGTGTGGCGGTTGTTTTAATCTACTCGCTGTCCACAGTGTAGTAACTGCATCTTTGGCGTATGCAGGAATCAGTTGCAGAGACTATTCTACTGTGTTAGTATGGTTTAAACTCTGGGCAATGACCCTAGCGGAAGCGGTCAAGTGTCTGTTCTAGGTTCCTTGTGAGTGCTTCTCTTTTGGGGTTATGTCGAGATTAGTTGGGAGGGGGAGTGGAAGTATTTGGTTTCGTCCCGCGTTTATTGGTTTAAGAGTTATATTTGCTTTGTGATCTCTGATCCTGAAGGAATGGAGGTGATGGAAAGGTACCGATCTAAAGTTGGAGTTTATCTTCTCACGTGCCCTATACTTATGGAATACTGTTACTCCCAAGTCCTAGAACTCGATTCCACGCTAAATAGTCTCACTGGGCATCCACTTATTCTCATTAGCTTTTGGTTTGTGGACTCAGCTGGTGAACTCTATGGACCCCTAGGGGGTACATGGGCCCCATATTAATCACTTGTCCGGAGGGGGAGGTGAGGGAGAGGGTACAAAGAATGGGTTCCCCGGTCTTCTGAGCGACGGTGTAGTTTCATGCGTGGTTTCCGTTACTTGGATATCTTTGTCGGTTGTGTAATTGGCAACTGTTGGTGGGGTGTGTGTGTATGCTTAAATCTAAGGTCGATATCAATTGTTGCACTGGTGGATCGATGACAAGGAAAATAGTTTCAACCTCTCCGCCTTCGAATTACTTTGTGAAAAAAAAAAAAAAATGCACATAGGTAAAAATAACAGTAAGTACGATTACAAGTTATTTGGTAATTCGTTAACAAAAGTGGATAGTGAAAAAGATCTCGGCGTAATTATCAGTAACGATCTCAAATCATCCAAGCAGTGTATTTCAGCCTCTGAGAAAGCAAATAAGATTCTGGGACTGATTGCGCGATCTTTTGATTTCAAAAGTCCATCACTCATTAACAAGCTATATAAATCGTTAGTTCGTCCACATTTGGAATATGCTGTTTCTGTATGGTCACCGAATCTCATTAAAGACATTGACAGACTGGAAAAAGTACAACGGCGAGCCACAAAACTGATTCCAAATATCAAAAATAAATCATACGAAAATCGACTAAAACACATGAATCTGTTTTCCCTAAAAAAGCGTAGACTCAGAGGTGACTTGATACAGGTCTTTAAGATTTTAAAGGGAATTGACAACATCAAAAGTGACAAAATTTTCACATTGAATGAGAATCAGACAAGAAACAATGGTCTCAAACTATCCGGAAATAGATTCAATTTAGAAGTAGGTAGAAACAACTTTGCCAACCGTGTAGTAAATGATTTCCTGCACAGGTAGTGCAATGTAGTTCAGTTCGAAGCTTTAAGAATCAGTTAGATAAATACCTAAGTAAGATGCTGTAATGATTATAATTAAACTTATACTTTTTGTTTTGTTATCATTTGTCTGTCTGATTTTAATTTATAATTAGTTATATGTCAATTTATTATTATTTACTATTTACCTGTTTGTTTATTATTTAACTACCTATGCATTTATTTATGTATTTTATTTGTTATCTACATTATTATAGTTTTTATTTATTGTTTTATTATTAATATGATTTTTTTTCGCATTCGACCTAGATATGGATCAAAAGGTCTCCTGTCGGCATGCTCCGCCTTTGTAATCCTTTGTAATCCTTTGTAACTACTAAATCGTGCATTTTTGATGATTTATCATCATTACTATTGTGGGTAAAATGTGGGTAAAAGTAAGGTGATGAGATGTACAAGGGGTGAAAGTGGCAGTAGACTGGAAGTGAGCATTAAGGGAGAGCGACTGGAGGAAGTGGATAGTTTTAGATACTTGGGTGCAAATGTGGCAGGAAAAGGTGGAGTGAAGGTGGAGGTAGAATGTAGATTGAGAGAAGCGAGTAAATGCCTTAGTGGATTGAAGAGTGTAATGAGGAATAGACATTTGGGAATGGATGCTAAGAGGAGACTGTATGAAGGAGTGATTGTGCCAACAGCACTGTATGGGGCAGAAACATGGAACATAAGAGAGGAAGAGAGAAGGAGTTTGAATGTGTTTGAGATGAGGTGTCTGAGAAGTATGATGGGGGTTACTAGGCTAGAGTGAGAAATGAGGAGGTGAGAAGAACGGGGGTGGAAAGGCAGTTGGGAGATAGGGTTGATGAAAGAATATTAGGATGGTTTGGACACATGGAAAGAATGAGTGAAGAAAGACTAGTAAAAGAGGTATGGAAGGCAGATGTGGAGGGAGTGAACATGAGGGGACGTCTTAGTATGAGGTGGATGGATGGGGTGAGGGGGCTTTGGGGAAGAGGGGAATGTCTGTTGAGGAAGGACGGGAGAGGACAGAAGACAGGGGTGAATGGAGAATGGTTGTATATGGATGATGTGATGCATGAGGTGGAATGGGCGGGGGGATGGGGGTGAGGTAGTATGTGTGAGCAAAATTTGACGCAGCCCGAAGGGATTTCTCCCCGTCCTCTCCTTTTATGCATGGGGGGACCGAGAGGGGGGGTCGCCGATTTAATGAAGCGGCCTTGCTGTGGATGTGCTGTGTCTGGCGACACTGCTTCTGACCCAGGGCAGTGGACAAGATGCAGGGATGACCCGTCATCCAGGAGGTGCTAAGATAAGAGGGAGGGTGGAAGGGTGTGGAGTGTATTCAGGGATGGAATGGGTGGGAATGATTTTATGCCATTTCCTTTTTGGCTACCTCCCTTGTAAGGGGGAAAAAGACTTGGTATATGTACTATTGTCATTAGTCACGTCGTTGTCATCGTCATTATTATATAATTATTATCACATTATTATTATTATTAATATTATTATTATTATTATCATTATTGCTTTGCCTATAGCCAAGTCCTTTGTCATGGCTCCAATGCAAACATTATTATGGCTTACGTGGTGTGTGCGCGCGCGTGGGTGTGTGTGATTCTTTATTGGAATTTTGGAGGATTTTAGTCGATTTAACCAAGGTTACTATCACAAAACAAAACACGTCCTTGATTTTTGCTGAAATGAACAATTTGATGGGTGTTCTGAAATTCGACTGAAAGTATATGTTACATGAAAATGCTGTACTGTGTTTATTTTGGCTATATTTCAGTTTCTTCGTCTGTTTCGTCCTCTCATTCACTACTTTTTCTTATTGTTTCTCTTTTTCTCCTGTCTTTTCAATCTCTTCCCCTCTCTCTAACTACTTTTCCTTCGTCTCTGTTTCTTTTTTTATATATATTTTTATATTTGTGCACACCTGGGCGATTTAGCAATAGAAAATTAATTATTAATTTTGTAAATTATAATACATCAACGTAATATGCGGAAATCAATAACAAAAAAGTTGCTAAAACCAATTTACTAACGAACAAAGTCGCGGCGGTTGAATGATACGCCATGTTTGTTTTGATAGATGCCGAGGTCGAAGAAATGAAAGGATGATAAATTCGTCTATTCTAATCTAACCTTCCTAACCTCGTATTATTTTAGTTGTACACACCTACGCGATGTACCATTCGAAAATGAAATATTAATTTTGCAAATTAAAATACATGAACGTAGTATGCGATTTTCTTGACGAATTAAAAAAAAAAAAAAAAAAAAAAAAAAAAAAAAAAAACCTTGTCGTCTGTCCAGCCCAGTCGTTGTCTGCTGGACATGGTTTTCACGTTGTGGACCGGGTGTTCTCCAACTCCAGGTGACGTTAATAAGCGCTGTTACAAAAGAAATAGGGCTTTCTTGGAGTTTATGAGAGAACACGGGGTTCTGCCGTCGTCTATTAATTGCCCGAGGTACAATAATAATCATGCCGTCAGCATCCGTGACGACGAAGACGACCCATGATCTTTAGAATTTGAGGTACCGAATTACTACGTAAATATAGGTTAGGTTACATAGGTTAGGTGAGGTAGGTTAGGTTAGGGGTAAATTTTTAGAAGTGCACATCTCCGCGATATAGTAATAGAAAATCAAATCATAATTTTATAGATTATGATACATCAACATGATATATTTTATTCTTGGCGGAAATCAATAATAGAAACAGTTGCTAAAGCTATAAACAAACAAACGTAGCCTCTTTGACTTTGAAAATTTGAGTTGAGACGCCATGTTTGTTTTGATGGTGGCTGAGGTCGAAGAAATTAAAGTATGCTAAATTACTCTATTCTAACCCAACCTAACCTACCTACCTGACCTGCCTACCTCTGCATTTAATATTGAGGTACCTGTAATTCTAGAGACCGTCGTCGTCTTCTACCTCCGAATCTATCAAAACAAAGATGGCGTCTAAAGGAGTGTACGCAACTTCGTCTCTGCATATTTTTTAGCAACGTGTTTTTTTCATGTTGATTTCCGCCAAGAAAAATATCTATTACATTGATGTATTATAATTTACAAAATTAATATCTAATTATCTAATGCTATACCGCGTAGGTGTGCGCTTCTAAAAATACCGTTAATGTGATTTATCTATCAAATGTAACGGTATTTTTCAGGCATAGCCTACCATGTTAATAACTTACGAATGGTAGATATTTGTTAGTTTTTTAATGTACGGTTTTTAACGTCAAACGAAAGCCTGAATATGGCTTTCCTGTCCATTTAAAGATGGCGTCACACTAGAAATTTCTCGCTAGCATGCTATCTGATTTTGCTACTTCGTTTGAATAGAAACGACTTCGGTTACAATTTTTTTTTCCAAATTTTCAAACATCAGGTGACTTTTGCGTCATATAGTGAAAAGCTGAATGGCGAACTAAGATAAATTAAATCTAAAATACGAATGTTAGACATATTGTTGAGATGTTCTTACGGAAGTCTAGAATATTGTAACCTAAGTCGTTTCTGTTCAAACGAAGGAGCAAAAGCAAGTAGCATGTTAGCGAGAAATGTCTAACCTACATTATCAAACGAAGAAACAAAAGCAAGTAGCATGCTATTCTAGTGTGCTGCTAAAAATCTAAACATTTAAACTCGTCCAAAAGAAGTCACATGAACAGACAAAAACAGAAAGAACTTACTTCTTGCAATGTCTGTGAAAATGTCCTTGAATCTTCTGTATAAACAACGACGTTCAATTTTGATTCGAAAATATCAATTCACAGACACTAAACACTAACTTCCACTAATCAAATGATATTTCATTAAACACTTTTTCAATCCACAATTTTCTTTTTCGAAACACAAAGAATAAAATAAAAAATAAACTATTTCGAAAAAATCACATTAATTTCTTGTTTCAACGCGTGTCGACATTGAATCACCTTACGCTCTGTACTGTTGTTGTTGTTGTTGTCGTTCCCTAGACTGTCTGTCCGAGCAGTCCCGTCTCCCCAAGGAAGGCCACAGCCGAAACTGGGTTTTCCCACAAATCCTTTATAGAGTGTATGTTGTGTTGTTTGCGTGCATGATTGTGTATAATGCAGTCTTCCATTATGTGTTGTATGGTATGGGGTGAAGTGTTACATCCTGGGCAGCTGTTCACAACACGGTCGTCCAGCCTCTTCTGGTAGCTTAGAAGTGCTGGGTGGTGACCGCATCGCAGTCTGGCCAAGTGGACTCTGTCCTTTCGTGGGAGAGAGGATTCAGAAGGGTGGATATCAGGGGGTCTGGCATGCAGCAGTGTGTTGTCTTTCAGTGTGTTAATGGAGCGGTGAGTGATATGATTATGAATATGTTTCCGGAGGCTGGTATTTGGTGGTTGTGGAGGAAGAGAAGAGAGTATCTGTGCGTAATAAAGGTCTTTGGGTGTAGTTTTAATGTTTCTTGGTGTGTGTGGGTGTTCTGCTATGTAGTGTAGCGGGTGTGATGTGTTTGTGGTGGCTGCAGCAAGTGTTTGTGTGCCTCTCATGTCGAGGTGGTCCTTGACTTTGAGGACTTTTGTTTCATGGTGTAAATGGTCTGTAGGTGTTGTATTTGTGCAGCCTGTAATTGTTTTTAGGGCTTTGTTTTGTTGGGGGCCAATCAGCAGCAACCACCCCTGGCCATCAGCTCTATGCAGATGGCACCGATCCCCAAAGAGGAGCTACGCTCTGTACTGTAGTCGTCTGTAGTCGATCGCTATGTTGACATAAAATATCGACATTTTTCTGTTTTAATAATTACAACAGAAAACATTATAGTGACCTAAAATATTAAATCATAACTTCTGTATCTTATAATTATTGCCATGTAAGCTCAAAAATGTAGATGAAGGCTCGGTAGAAGTGTAAAATTATACTTGTACTGGAAGCAAGTGTACAAATATTTTTCAAACACGACATGGATCTCGCCAGTAAACAGTCGTTTAGCAAAACGGTTGAAGAACCAATTATCCCATAAATGAAATTGGTGCTAACGTATATTGTGGTTAGTTATTCCTAAATTCATTCTGTCGTGGATTTGACAATAATAGAAATAAGAATAAAGAAATATTTTTAAACTATTTTTGTTGTATGAAGTATAGGAATACAAACATGACTATGCATATACGCACACACACACACACACACACACACCTAGCTATAACGACAAATATTTCTTGCTATTCTATCCAAATTCAACTAAAACTACGTGTCGTGCTAGAAAAAAAATCGCGAAAACAAATAATAGTTATGGATTATGCATATTTAAAAGGACTACAAGATTCTCCAAATACATAATGATACTCTCCAGAGAAAGCAGATAATCAACATGATTCATCAGGAAACATGATCTCTGTGCCTTTGTATTAACATAAGTTTCCAAACAAATAAAATGCTCTTGGATCTTCTAGAAATTTTATTCAACACAAGACAGAAAAATGAATGATTAATATGTATATATATACGCAGTCATCGTTGTCTTTTGTTAGTGCTAAGAATCACAAATTTTCCCCCATTCATGCGATCGACATAATGATCTAATCGCGTGTACATACACATATGTGTAGGTTCACACAAACATACATATATATATATATATATATATATATATATATATATATATATACATATATATATATATATATATATACATATGCATATGCAACAATAATCACACTATACGCGTGAGTAATTATATTTGCAGAAACCACAAGAAAATCAAAGAACGGAATACTGAACGCTTTCGTCTATTAAGACATCTTCAGAGTATGTTTTCGTACTCTGAAAAGATTCAATATTCCGTTCTTTGATTTACTTGTGGTTTCTGCAAATATACATACATACATACATACATATATATATATATATATATATATATATATATATATATATATGTATATATATATACATTGAGACATTGTGAAAATTTGAAGATGGAGGAAAAAGAAGACATGGGTCTAGTTCCGAGTTTATTCCTGACCAGTTCTGCTTTAAGCACATTTCTCTGAAGAAGCCCAAGGCGAAACCGGTCAATAATAAACTCGGAATTAGACCCGTGTCTTTTCGCCACCATCCTCGTATATATATATATATATATATATATATATATATATATATGTATATATTATATATATATATACAATATATATACATGTATATATGTATATGTACATATATATATATATATATATATATACTTATTCAATGTGTGTTTGTGTATGTGTATGTATACACGTACGTGCTAATGTATATACACGTGTATTTATGTATGAATATATATATGCATGTGTGTATGAATGAATGTATATATACATATATATGTGCATATACAAATATACATGTGTGTGCGTATGTGTGTGTGTATGTGTCTAGGTGTGCATGTGTGTGCGTATGAGTGTTTAGATTATTCATATATGAATGTATATGTGTATATATACATCTTTTGCATTAATGTCTATTTACATGTAAGTATACCAAAGTTATACCTAAACAGTTTGCAATGGTAGGCTAACATTTCAGAAACGATAAGAGAACATAATAACAAGGACAGATTAAACAAAGATAGAAAACATCACAGAAAAGAAATGAAATTAAGGAACAGGTCGTGCGTACATTTACACCCTCTGTGCGGCTGTCAACGGAACTAACGTTTTGGGCGCGTCACTGAAGATGCCGCCACTGATTCACAGGGCGGGGGCACGAGTTTGACGTCCACTTTCTTTCGATTGTACTACATATCACAGATACTAACAGGATGCTTTGAGGTTGAAGCAAATGATTTGCTTTTAAAGAAAACGTCACACATCTGCCATACAAACTCATATATGTATATATATGGATTTCTTTTAAAGTGTTTTTCTTATATCCGACGGGTCTCACCAGTTCAGAAAAATAATATATTTCAATAAAGCCAACACATGTGTTTTTTCCTGTTCGCTGAGTACACTTATATGCAGCTGTGCTTCCTATGTGTATATACACTTTTTCCAAATGTGACTTTCAGTAACCGAGGAACATTCAGTGTATATATATATATATATATATATATATATATATGTATATATATATATATATATTATATATATATATATACACATATCTATAATAAGTATATATACATATATATATACCGGTATCTGTGTGTATGTGTGTGTGTACGTGAGTGTGTGTGTGTGTGTGTGTGTGTGTGTGTGTGTGTGTGTGTGTGTGTGTGTGTGTGTATCTGTGTGTTCGTGTTCGCGCGAGCCATCATATTCACAATCACATATGTTTTTTATGACCAAAGACCATTTTGTGAAACCAGAAGCAAATACGAGAGAATCCTCTTCATTTGATCTCCATTTCAGTAGAGAACTTGCTTGTCGCTTCCTGCCGGAGGGCCTTCCATCTATTTCAGATACCTGAGGAAGAGAAAAGGTCTTAGGTCTGGGTAGAAGTGATGCTTGGGGTCGAGAGAGAGAGAGAGAGAGAGAGAGAGAGAGAGAGAGAGAGAGAGAGAGAGAGAGAGAGAGAGAGAGAGAGAGAGAGAGAGAGAGAGAGAGAGAGAGAGAGAGAGAGAGAGAGAGAGAGAGAGAGAGAGAGAGAGAGAGAGAGAGAGAGAGAGAGAGAGAGAGACTCTCCTTCACAATTTTCTAAACCTTAGACATATGCCCCGATTCACATATGAATAAGTGTATATATTTTTATCCTCTATAGGTACATATATATACAAGAATGACCATCAGAAAATAAACTTAACGAAGCAAAGCACTTTCGTATAATTACATCTTCAGTGCTAAAGTAAATCGATGGGCCCAATTAATTAGCCATTTTGAGTCCATTGTTGAACAAAGGCCTCTCCCATAAATTGCACCATTGCACCAAAATCTGCCACGCCAGTCCTGCAAGCTTCTCTATCTCCTTTCTCCACCTTCTGTCTGGTCAATCTTTTGCATAAATCTTCTTTAAAACCAATACAAGGACAAACCACTATAGTTGAAACAAAGGTTGCAGAAACGCTTTAAAGATCAGCAACCCCAGAGTATCTGATGGTTATCTTTACAAGGTAATATTTGGGGTGACAGATCTTAACAAGCCCATTCTGAGGATGGTTAGGTTAGGTTGGGACGATTTATATAAACAAACTCATTTCTAGGTCTGCAACTCTTTGCAAGCTAAAATGTGGGGTAGGTTATCTTTACATGGGTACCCAGGGGTTGCTGATCTTTACAACGTCCGGCTGTATCGTCCTTTTCCTACGTCGTTCCTCCTGCGCTCAGGCAGACAATGGGCCTGTGCCCCTCACCAACCATGCACGCTTCGATCCTTCGATTCATAAAGGGTGACAGACCGGTCCTGGAATGGACCAACAAGTACCTCGAAACTGGATTCACTTACTTCGCTGCCCAGTTCGTACGTCCGTGGACCGTGGCGCTGCTGGACCGGGTCGTCGTGGTGGCGGGTCCCGTGGTCCGGATGTTGGAGGTCGGGTATGAGTTGTTTCTTACCCCCGTGGGACCTGCCAGCGCGGATCCTACGGCCCCTGAGGGTCCTGCCATCCCCCCGTGTTGTACTGACACCAGAGAACCGGGCATGCTTCTGCTTACAGCTCCTGTGGGAGGCGCAGAAAAAGGGTTAGTGGGGAGATCCAGTTACGGGGTCTTTCAAGACGGGGGCACTTTGCGTAGATCATTGTTTATAAATTTATTTATTTGTTTATTTATTTATAAATTTTGTGTGCGGGGGAGGTAAACTTAAGATGATTCTTGTCATTTGGGGGGCTGTGTCCTGGCCTGGAAGGGGTCTCGATTTATCAAGTTTGTGTTTTCATTAAAAAAAAAAAAAAAATAGCACTGAGTTGCATGTTTTTTCTCTCTCTCTTAATGAAAAGGTTATTTTACAATGTGAGTGTTCATGTTTTCTGAGCGTAAATGAATTGTGCATGTCTAAGACCTGTACAGAAAGTTAGGTTAGGTTAGGTTATTTTCGGACAGCATGACTATTTTCATATGTTGATTGAAATTTTCAAAATGCCGCCAAATCCGATGACGATAACAATCGAACATGGCGGATTGATAGAGACGGCGCACTGTATAGATTTTGAAACAGACGCTTGGCGATTTAATTCAGACGTTGAGGAACAGGGTCTCGATCAGGAAGAGCTACGTTCAGGATGGGGTCTGCTCCAATTAAACGAAAAAACCGATTGACTTTTGTCAGCGAAAGTTTGAGAAGAATTCAGTTTTGGAGTGTAAAAATCTACTCGTTACTTACGTCGACAATAGGACAGTGAGTGGGGCATTGTTCGCGAATTCAGTCAGGGTTAGAACAAAGAAAGAAAAAAATATATAATGTAAAAGAACTACATTTGAGTAAAACATGGTTCAATCTGATGTCATCGATGACATTTATGTTATTGTAAGTATATTGTTCATATATTTGGTCTTGGTTACTATTTGTAATCAATATATTTTCATCTCTTCGGTTTAAGTGTGTGGTTATATAATTTACAATATCAAAAATGCTTAGCATTACATCTAATACCATATCCATCATTAGTTCTATTATTCTAACTGCAACTATCATTACTTTTGATCGATAATTATCTAATCATTATAACTATCCTTTTCATGATATCAATTAGTGGTTCTATACTCTTGACTATCATTAGAAATATAATTGGTATCGTTATCAATGTAATTATCAATTTACTAAAGAAAACCAATTTTGAGGTACATGTGCTGTTTGGAGTCTTGCAAGATGCTTTTTGATTCTACGATATGGAGATACAAAATCGACATTTGTTCGATAAATTTGAACTTTTAAGGTCATCAAATATATTACAATAACAGACATTGTAACTATGACTGCTTTGGGAGTATTTGTATGTAATAATTGACACGAAATATTATTCATAGTCATAAGTTAAAAAAAAATAGAAATATATATATACTAAAAAATAACTTCAATGATTAATATTATTTGTTTACTTTGAGGAATATCTGTGTAACAAAGTATCAGTGTCGGGGACCCGATTGTGGTGATGACATCCTGCAAGAAGGACATCGGAGAGAATCGTCTCCCTTCTGCACTATTTTCGAAACCCTTGAATACCTTCAACCTCTATATGGAGGTGCAGCCCCGAAAGGCTGACACTCGGTCTCTGGACTGGACCCAAGATCTCCAATAGATTTAATCTGTACTTCCTCCACTTTTTGACACAAGGAAAACAGAAAACCGGCGACTGATATCACACGACACGGAAAGCAATCCAAAGTTTCTTCCTAGTGAGGTTTATGGGAGGACATGAGGATCGTTGCCGGTCACTGTGGGGTTTGCAGTTGATAAAAACTCAAGGCAAGAGTTATCATTCTATAGAGCGAGAAAGGAGGTCAGGGTATGATCATGTCCCTATTTTGTCCGATGAATGAGTAAAAAAGAAAGTCTGTCAAATATGCACAAATATGTACAAATGTACAGAAAGAACACATACACATACTACACACATCGAGACGATACTATGAATACAGATTCACTAACATATCTGGGAATATCAGCCCACACACATACAGTATATTCACGCATGGGTGTATATGTATACCGGGATATATATATATATATATATATATATATATATATATATATATATATATATATATATATATATGTATATATGTGTGTGTGTGTGTGTGTGTGTGTGTGTGTGTGTGTGTGTGTATGTGTGCGCGCGCGTGCGCCCACCCTGGTGCGGTGCAAACTGACACTGCATCTTGGATGCGAATTTTCTCTTTGCCCAAAAAATCACCAGAGGCGCTCGAGCTCTGGACTCCTCGGGTGACAGGGTTGCGTCTGGAGGATCAACGCGTCGGCGGCCATCTTCCGGGCAGAGGAGCTTTGGCCAGCGTCTTCGCCGACGGAGCGAATCGTCGACGGAAGGTCCGTCGCCATCAAGTGGATCCTCCTAAAGACCGTCGATTCATGGGGCCGGCGACACGGGTAGAGTGTCCCCATGGAGGCCGTCCTGATGGAGAGGATCCAGCACGTCCCCGAGGTGATCCGTCTGTACGACTGCCTCACCGTGGAAGGCTCCTTTTCCATGGTCACGGAGTTTCCCCCCCAGGACCATGTCGCTCTCCAGTTTCACGAGAAGGAGCGACAGCGAGCCTCTCTCTCCCCATGGCGTGACGCCAGGAGACTCTTCCGAAAGATCGTCGAGAGACGGTCCAGAGCTGCCTCGGCGCCGGAATCTCGCACGAGGATACCAAGCCGGAGAACGCCCTGCTCTTCAGGGACGAAGGCACGGACCAGCTGGATATCCGACGGATCAATTTCGGCTTCGGGGAAACGGCCGAGCGGCACTGGGGAACCTTGACGGGCAGGACGCCTCTCTCCTGGCCTCCGGAGTTCCTCAGGAGCGGAAGGTTCTTGCGCTTCCCGGCCGCCGTCTGGAGCTTCGGGGCGCTCCTGTACTATCTGGTGCCGCGAGGACACCTTCCACACCTTGGCTTTCGTCCGGGGAGCCAACCAGCCCGCCCTTCCCCAGCAGTGTCCCCCGCCTGTGCAGAGACCTGATCATGCGCTGCTTCGAGAAGGAACCCTGGAGCCGACCCTCCTTCCGCGGGATCTTGTCCCGCCTGTGGGTGACCGGTCGTCGCCAGGTCTCCTGCTTCCACCTCGAAACGGCCCAGGTCTTTAGGAACAGAGATCCCCCAGGGCCAGGAGCAGGGCCTCCTACCAGCAGGGGCTAAAGGAGACTTTGCCACAAAGTCTCGAGAATAATCGGCAGCGTCAGGTCAGGTGGCCCCGACTGCTACGAAACGTCGGCAAAGCTAAACACGTGTTTCATGTTGGGGAAGTCGAATGAGACGGAAAAAAAAAAAAAAAAAATCAGATTAATTGATGAAATAGAAAATAAAAAATACGAAAATAAATATATTAAAAAACAGAAAACATAAAAACTAGATAGAAAATATATGTATGAAAATGTGAAACAGAACAATAAAATAGTAAAAAAATAGGTAAATAAAAAAGTAAATAGAAAGAAATATATAGAAAAATAGAAAAGAAGATAAGAATTAACAAAGAAGAAAACATTAACAAATAAGATGGAAATATAGAAAGATAACATAAAAAACAGAAAAATAGAATAGATAATGAGAACAATAAATACAAAAAGGGAAAAACCAGAATAGAATTTTTGAGAAAATAAACAGAAATATAAAAAATAAAGTATACGTATACGAATAGACAAATTAATTAGAAAAAGAAAGAAATATATAAAAAAAGGAAAATTGCATTTAAAAATATAGAAAATTAAGAAATAAGAAAAAATAGGAAAATAGAACTGAAAAAAAATGCATAAATCATGTGAAAAAAGAAAGAAAATGAAGTAGAAAAAATCAGGAAAGTAAATTAGAAAAATATCAGTTCAATACAGAAGTATAATATACATACATATAACAAGGGTTTTTCCTTCTTACAAGGGAGGTACCCAAAGTCAAAGGCATAAATCCACTCCCACCCATGTCATCCTCACATACTCCACTCCCGTTCACCATCCCTCCCTCTCTCTTTTTTTCTTAGTTCCTCCAGGATGACGGGTCATCCCTGCATCTCGCGATCCCCCCCTCTCCGTTCCCTCATGCAGAAAAAGAGAAGACGGGGAGAAATCCCTTCGGGCTGTGTCAAAATATCATTCACACATACTCCCTCAACCCCCTTCCCCCACGCATTCCCTTCCATGTATCACCGCATCATCCATACACAACCATTCTCCACTCACCCCTGTCTTCTGCCTTCTCTCTTCCTTCTTCAACAGACATTCCCCTCTTTCCCAATGTCCCTTTACCCCATCCATCCATCTCATCATTGGTTACCCCCTCATGTACACTTCCACACACTCATTCTTTCCATGTGTCCAAACCATCCCAATACTCTTTCATCAATCCTATCTCCCAACTCCTTTTCCACTCCCGCCCTCCTCCTTCTCATCCCCTCGTTTCTCACTCTATTCAGCTTAGTAACCCCTATCTTACTTCTGAGGCATTTAATCTCAAACACATTTAAACTCTTCCTCTCTTATGTTCCATGTTTCTGCCCCCCACATAATGCTGTCGGCACAATCACTCCTTCATACAATCTCCTCTTAGCATCCCTTCCCAAATGCCTATTTCCCATTACATATTTTAATTCCCTAAGGCATTTACTTGCTTCTCTCAATCTACACTCTACCTCCACCTCCACTCCTTTCCCGCAACATTCGCCTTCATGTACTTGAAGCTATCCACTTCCTCAGGTCTTTCTCCCTTAATACTCAATTTATTTTGCTGCCATCCTCTCCCCTTGTACATCTCGTCACCTTACATTTATCCACATTTATCTTCACCTTCCTTCTTTCAAACACCTTCCCAAACTCTGTCACTAACTTCCTTAGTCCCTCCTCTGATCCTGCTACAAGCAGTGTCGTCAGCAAACAACAACTGACTTATCTCCCACTTTTCTCCATTTTCTTTAACCATCTCCAATCCCTGGCCCATTACCCTTGCATTTACCTCTAGCACCACCCCATGTATAAATTGAACAGCCATGGTGCCATAACACATCCTTGGCGAAGTCCTTGCTTGATACATTCATTCTTTTTATGTGCTCTAGTCATGCTTGCCTTCCTCTCGCCGGCAAAACGGTCCCGCTACTTCAGAAGGTCTGTTTCGTCGAGAGACAGTCTATGACTCATACATTATATGCACACACACACACACACACACACACACACACACACACACACACACACACACACACACACACACACACACACACTCAATGGCGCAGTCGTAGCGTTCGCGGCCGCCATTACAGCGGTCCGGGTTCGAATTCCGCCCAGGGCTGAAATTATTTCAGTATCGCTGCACTGCGAATCATTACTTCAGCTCTTGTGGGCGGGACGTTGGGTGTGTGTGCATTACCGATTGGTCATATATAAGGTCTGAGCTCTATTCTGGGAGGGGAATAGCTGCCAATTACAAGTCCAACACGTGATGCAAGGCAATGGTGAATCACACACACACAACACACACACACACACACACACACACACACACACACACACACACACACACACACACACACACACGCACGCACACACACATAATTTATATAGGTACGTATATGTTAAAAAAGAGCACTAACCGTCCTCTATACTCACGCACACACGTACTCAAACACACATACATACACATACACAAACACATACACAGAAAGAGAGAAAGAGAGAGAGAGAGATTTTGACTGTGTGATGGTGTGTGTGTATGTGCGTGCGTGCGTGCGCGCGCGCGCGCGCGTGTGTATGTGTACGTATTCGCTTGTGCGCGTATTTACTCATCTGTGTGTTTGTTTCGTGTGAGCGCATTATGTCTTCATACGCGTCTGTGAACGCCTGCGCGGATGTGTACTTACGCTATATACAAGAATTAATATAATACATATTATTTATACACATAACAATATACATATATATGATATATATCAAAACACAAGTGCGGCAAAAAAGAACAAGGATATTTTGTAGTGGTACTTAATATATATATATATATATATATATATATATATATATTATATATATATATATATATATATATATATATATACATATATTTACAAGGTCAAAGTTTTTAGTAGCTGTGTAGAAATTGAACGTGATTCAAGCAATGTGCAATAAAATGAAAATAAATAAAAATCCAAAACGGAAACAACAACAACAAAACTGGTCTTGATATGCCATCACACAAAGCTCAAGTTTCTGATGTAAAACTATATATTTTTGTTTTCGCAGTTGGAAAAGGGACGTCCTCGCTAGGACGGGTGCAAGTGTACTGCATCACACACAACAACAACTCGTCTGTGAATTGCCACGAGAATTTCACTGGTCTGGGGCGTAAGGCGGACATGCATTCGGAAAAAAAAAAAAAAAAAAAAAAAAAAAAAAAAAATATATATATATATATATATATATATATATGTATATATATACTGTGTATATATATATATATATACATATATATATATATATATATATATACATATATATATATATATAATATAATGAAATAAAATGAATAAATAAATACTACTACTAATAACAATATTAATAAAGTAAATAACTAAATAAATAATTAATAAGTTAGGAAATATAAAAAGTAAATAGATATATGAATAGATAAATAAGTAAATGATGAATAAATAGATAAATAAATAAACGAACAAATAAGACATGTAATAAACAGAAAATATATAAAAACAAAAAATAATACAAAATACATGAACAATAATAATAATGATAATATCATTAATAGAATAAACAAATAACTAAATAATCGAATATAAGGTTAAATAAAAATATATATAATGATGATAAATAAATTCATAATTAGAAAAATAAGAAAAATATTTGAATCAATTATCATATTCGTTATTATTAGTAGTAATAATATTATTATTATTATTAAATTGAATTGATAGTCGTAATTATACATTAATAATAATAGTACTAATAAAGATGATAATAATAATAATAATGATAATAATAATAATAATTATGAAAATAATAACAATAACAATAATGATATAATAATGATCATGATAACAATAATAACAATGATAATAATAATAATAATAATAATAGAATAATAATAATAATGGTAATAGTAATAATAATAATGATAATAATAATAATAATAATAATAATGTGTATACATTGTGACGAATGTGGATAGGAGGTTAAGGGAACACGGGCTGAGGGAAATACTTTTAAGGAATAAAAGTATTTCCCTCAGCCCGTGTTCCCTTTACCTCCTATCCACAATAATAATAATAATAACAATGATAATGATAATAGTAATTATAATAATAATAATAATAATGATAATAATAATAATGATAATAATAATAATAATAGTAATAATAATAATAATAGTATCTATAATAACGATAATGAATAATAATAAAACAATTAGGACCAATAAAAACAAGGAAAATGATATTAAACGTAACAGACAAACAAACCAAATCAATAATTTCACATTCCCACACCAACACACAAGTCATTCATAACTGGTCTTGGAGTATGAATGGCCAAGAAGGAATTCACACTTAGTAAAAGAGAAGAACAATGTTGACGAAATCATTCCTGTGCTTCTTCTTTCCGTGTAGACAACATCGAGATACTGTTGGACAAGTGTCAGACAGACGTGTGAAGTGTCGATGACAAACATAAGCGAGATGAGACTGAGCGACAAAGATCCGCTATAAAAGAAATTAAGTTAATGAATACATACAGACTGAATACATATATATGCACATCTGGTCATCCATCTTCTCTACCTGTCAACACATCGGGATATATATATATATATATATATATATATAATATATATACATATATATGTGTTGCCTATATATGTATATGCTCGCTGACCGAGCGTGTTAAAGCGTCGCTACTTGCGACGTAGATCGAGGTGACGGTAGTTCGAGTCCTGCCACCAGCGAGTTGGACCAAGGGTATGGTTCATTGAATTCCACGCTACAAAGTCCTCATGAGTAAGGGACACCGTCTTAGCCTTCAGATAGGGGGAATTCCTGACGTAAAACCGAATAAAATCATATATGTATATACTTATGTATATAAACGTATATTTATGGGTGTGCGTATGTTTGTACATATGCGCATAATATCCGTACGACGCAAGAAAAATGTCTACATTGAGGAGCAGGATACTGACGAAGCTTACGATACTTTAGAGACAGAAGACCAACACTTTAATGTTCAACATACGTCCTTCATGTATTCATCTATTAATTTATTTTTCATTTATTTATTTTCTATCTAGGTTCATACTGACTCACCCCCTACAGGAGTTCAACTCCATATGACGCTTGAAATCGAACTCCTAGTGGTACAAGCCCGTCCTCTTGTTATCTGATTCCCTTGCAACAGTAGTCTGGTAGAGAACCCGGAAGGAGCTCCATTCTCCAGCCAAGCGATGTACAGACTTCCGAAGTATATGGCTCCTCGCTTCGACAAATGCTTACCGTTATCTCACGTGAATGGGTAAATACATGAGTAAGGTGGACCCACGGTATGTTCCTTTCAAGGGAAGTGACCTGAACATGTTTGGTTTTTGGCGCTGAGGTGCAAGGGAGTGGTGCCCCGCGGTGTTGGAAAACGATGGAAAATAATGTTCTCAATGTGTGTTCTCAACCACGTCCATCATTGTCAGTAAACAAATATAATATCCATATCTATTTTCATATATTTTTATAGATTATTTGTCCTTTAGTATAGGCTAATTTCCTGTATGTATGTATGTATGTATGTATGTATGTATGTATGTATGTATATATATACATGTGTGTATATATATATATATATGTATGTATATATATACATATAAATATATATATATATATATTAGTATATATATATATATATATATATATATATATATATTAGTGTAGTGTATTTTCCTGTACAGAAAAATGCATATAAACATTATACTGAATTTAGATATGAAAATGAAAGTGTGTTTGGAATAAAAGAAAACTGCACACGTTCACCAATAACTTTTTCCAAACTGTGAGGGAGATGGTGTGAACCAGTTAAGCAAACTTTTGTACTGCTAATTGGGCATTACTTGACAGTTAACATTGGTAATAGTTTGCCCCCCCAAAAAAAATAGAAATTGTGAAGATGCAGTAAGTGGTTTGTCATGGATCAATCTATATTTGCTCGTCCACAAAAAACAATCAGGACTGGTAAGGGAATTTCTGGATATTAATATCAATTTCTCTTGAGTCTTTTTCTGATGCTGGATTTTGGGAAGAATTGAATAGTAACGACAACTTATGTTAAATATCATTCTGGTTGTTGTCTTCCTCAATAACTTGTTGAAAAAGGAAGTCGAGTGGGAATAGAGTAAGAAAGTCAAGATATCTCACAGTAGACTTTAAAGCTTATCTTCTGGGATACCTGTGTGACAGGAACCAGGAAGCTCTTCAAGCTTTCAGACGACACCAATAATGCAGGTGCGAGAAGTTGAAAGTGCAGCATGTGCGAGTGTGTGTGTGTGTGTGTGTGTGTGTGTGTGTGTGTGTGTGTGTGTGTGTGTGTGTGTGTGTGTGTGTGTGTGTGTGTGTGTGTGTGTGTGTGTGTGTGTGTGTGTGTGTGTGTGTGTATGTGTGAGTGTGTGTGTGCGTGTGTGTGAGACTGTGTCTGTGTACATGCTATCATCAACTTATCTGAACAAGTGCTTGTAAGTTTTTGAATATGAGTCAATGACCATATTTACGCTCAGAAATGGACATTCCACATATTATATATATATATACACACGAATATCTTAGATTACAGATGTGCATACATGCAAGCTTGCATACATTCTTGGGTTATAAATTTATTAGAACGAATGTGCAGGAAGCGGATCTTTGTTGCTTGACCGTAAGTCGCCTCCGGTGGGTTCGAGGGCGACCCAAATTCCCAACCTCGACACACTGCGACCTGTCGTCAAGTAGCACCTGGTCACAAACCCGCCAGAGATGTGTGAGGTCCTGGTGTGATGGCTGAAGAAATATATTTGTAAATGGATTGTATTATGTCCATGTTTTTAGTTGTCACAAATATCAAGGAATCGTGAGTCATCGGTAGTTCCACTCAAGTGACCTGAGACGTTGAAAGAAGAGGCGTTCTCTTTTCCTAAGATCAATTAGAGCGGTCAGTCATGTGAATATTCTAGGTGTCTATGAAGTATTTACATGGAATCGTCTGTGTATAATGTTCTGGGAAACCTCTGGCAAAGACTTGCACTGCATACCTTGTACAAACAGAAAATGGAAAAGAAAAGTGGTTAAACTGGAACCTTTGTAATCGTTTTTAAAAGACTAATGCAGTTGTGTTGCATTAAATGGAATTGCTTCTACATAATGTTATGGGAAACCTCTGCCAAAGACTTATGCTTTATATCTTGAACAACCGGAAAATGGAAAAAAGTTGCTAAATTGGAACCTCAATAACACGTTTTAACAGATTAATTCAGTTGTGTTTCTTTATGGAATGATCATGAGAAAATCATCGATAACAGAATTTGTAAACATACGTGCACATATACATGTCTCTACATTCTACCAACCAAACAGAGCCACATAAACTACGAACAATGTTCCTACGCAGGCATGTCAAAGTCCTATTCAAGCTACCAGATACTGGAACATTATTACTGGAACACAAAACTGGAACACACAGACCACTACGAGACACGTAACTCTTCACTATAGCTTACAGACAAGACTACTTTACTTAATTGGCTGTTGCCGACAAGTCTATCGAAGTAAACACCATGTAAAGACGGTGCTTTATTAGGACGACATTCAGCTTGTTACACCTTGATCAAGTACATGATAATATATCATGTAGTTCATAAAGCTGTAACGAACGAAATGTCGTACTACTAAAGCTTCCGTCCTTACATGATGTTTCTTTTCAACGCCCACACTCATTTGTGCCCGAGTTGTGCTTTATGTACCTCATTCAAACACCAAACGGTTTTAACGGTTTTAACGGTTTTATTCAGATGAAGGGAGCTTCTGGGGCTGTCTCGATGAAGCTATTTAGGACAACATTACACTCGAAGGGTTTTTATTCTGGTAATTGCCAGACGACTTCAGTCAGTTTAAGGAAAAGACCACAGGGCACGAATGAGTGGACCTTACGCCAGGAAAAGGGTGCTAATGACGTAAGCATACCACATCACGTGACCTAGAGCTAGTCTATCTTGAGTCTTCGGAGTAGAGACTACTAACAAACTTACTGCTTCTGCTGGGGATGTCCTTAGACACAGGAGCACCTCCGCGGGGCGCGTAGAAGGGTGAGAAGGCGTGAGGGTGATTGGTTGAGGGTGAATGTGACCGCAGTAGCAGCGGGACTAAAGAAATATTGGGTGAGTAAGTGAAAGTGTGACGGATTGATGGTGAGAGTGAGGAGCTGCGTGTGACGTAAAGAGATTTAGCGTGAGCAAGTGTGAATGTGTGTCTGACCGTAGAGGCACGTGAGTGTGTGACATTTTTTATGTTTATTTATTTATCTATTTATTTATTTATTTATTTATTTTTAATGATCCGAAGCCGCTAGGGTATCTATAGGCGTCATGGACAACAATTCTTGACGTAAAAAAAACGTGTGTGTATATATATATATATATATATATATATATATATATATATATATATATATATATATATATACATATTAATTTGCGTCACTTTCTTATGTATAAAATGGCTTCGAACAAACGCCAAGCGTCTTCAAGCAACCTTAGAGCCTTGGGTTTGTTTATCTATTCAATTATTTTTATTTATATCACTATTATTATCTTTTTTGACTGGTGGGTTCTGTACCCTGGGTAACCCAGATTCTCATTCAACCAAGACTCCATCCTGGTTGAATGAAATCGCCTGGCGCCTTCTGTGATAAAAGTATAAAACTCGCCAGATGAGTCCTTCACCCAGGAGGATGCGCTTGACTGATCTTATTCTGGCTAACGTCTAACGATTTCATTCAGCGGAGGAGAGTACGGTTAATCGAGGTGCAGTTTTACCCTAAGACTTCCTCACCCGGTTAACCGAATAAAACCGTCTGAGGTTAACCAGAACAAAATATGTGAATGACGTCACTGGGTCGACGCGGGTGAGGGCAAGTTGATGGGAGTGTTGGAGGGAGTGTTGGAGAGAGGGTGTTGGAGAGTGTTAGAGTTCTCTCTCAAGAGAGACAAGAGTTGGTGATGGGGAGAAAGAGGATGATGGTGGTAGTGGAGGTGATAATAGAGGTAGTGGTGGTGATAGTGGTGGTGACAGTGGTGGTGATAGTGGTGGTGATAGTGGAGGTGATAGTGGTGGTGATAGTGGTGGTGATAGTGGAGGTGATAGTGGTGGTGGTGATAGTGGTGGTGATAGTGGTGGTGATAGTGGAGGTGATAGTGGTGGTGGTGATAGTGGTGGTGATAGTGGTGGTGGTGGTAGAGGTGATGTTAGTGGTGATAGTGGTAGAGGTGATGGTAGTGGTAAAGGTGGTAGCGGTGGTAGTGGTGGTGAAAGCAAATACTGATGGTGCATGCTTGAGAGGGACGTCAGTGCTTGCACAGTTATCCCCCAAAATGCTGCAGCAAATCTTCGTTGCTGATTTTTTGGTATTTATTTATCTTTTTTTCGTTCAAGAAATGATGCAATAAAGTAAACACAATGCGGAGAAAAGGATTAACCAAATGTTTGCAAAGAGGAAACGATAGTGAGATATTAGACTTTCGGTGCTGACTGTACAGATAAAGCAATGTTAAGATGCTGCATTAGTAATATATATATATATATATATATATATATATATATATATATATATATATATATATATACATATATATATATATATATGCATATATACATGTGTATAAATATATATATATGTGTATATATATATATATACATATATATATATGTATATGTATATATATATATATATATATATATATATATATATATATATATATGTAGACAAAAAGATTGCCCTTCATATGCAGTTTTCCTTTGCTATCTAACCTCCCCTCCCCACAAATTGCAGCAAACTAAACCTATAACTGACTAAAATAAACGAAGTGTTGACCACAGTCTACCATGAATCAAAGAAGCATGTAATGGTCAACCTTTCCCAATGAATAAAAACACGAAGATATTTGAGGTCGTATTTGATATACAGAAATTTCATCCCTTAACCCCCCCCCTAAAAAAAAAAAATCATAGTGAAGTCAAATGAGAAACTAAACATATCTGTTACGGGCACATGATTTTGACGACAGAAAGAAACACTAATCAATGTGAAAACAACTCATAATATCTATACTTAGCTATACATCCACAGCATGACAACCAACAAACAAGATAATAAAAGATAACCTACAAACGACACAAAATATAGAATATTAAGTGGGTGCATTATAAGAACACTAAGAAAATATATACAATTAGAAACTAAAATACTTCCGATAGAGTAGTACACGAGAATTGTGGGAACATAATTCTATGCAAGATCCCTTGAAACCCTCCAACCCTCACATCACATCACGCAAACACGGCCTAACAAACACAACCCAATAAAGAAAAGACAACAACAATAACAACAACAGCAGCAACAACAACGACTCGAGTAATACTCTCCTCATTCACAACAACTTACCCCCTGTGCTTACAGTACTTTCATACGAAAACACAAACTCAGACCACAAAACAAACTCTATTAATTTTTCATGAAAGTAGCAGTTGCCGACAACACTGACGAGTTAAACACCATATGAGGACGGAGCCTTTATTTGTACGACGTTTCGCCTATTACAGCTTTTTCAAGAAAATGCAAAAGATAGGAGACTTGAAAAAGCTGTAATAAGCGAAACGTCGTACAAATAAAGGCTCCGTCCTCATATGGTGTTTAACTCGTCAGTCTCTTTATTAAACAGTCAAATGCCATACCCTAACAAACTCCTCCAGAAATCAAGCCAGCCGAGGAATAACTTCATTAACAGACACGAATAGCACTGGAGTGCCTACGCCCAGGTCACCATCCATCACTAAAGAGGCATTACCACTGGACTGGTAACAGTTACCAATTGCCTCGGAGGGAAAAACCACCATAAAGAGGACACAGAACACCTCGTACTACATATTTCTTCATTCAGCGACCCCAGACAGCATTATAAATTCTCTTTACTAAGTGATTTATGGGATGAACCGGTGGCCGTGTTCGGTTTCCTGGGGGTCACGGATCTCCTGAAAGAGAGACTGGGACGTATATGAACACACACACACACACACACACACATATATATATATATATATATATATATATATATATATATACATATATATACATATATATACATATATATACATATATATATATATATATATATATATATATATATATATATATACATATATATATAAAAGGATCTTTTCATCTTTTAATGGGGTAGCCAAGCACACACCTATACCAAAAACAAATGAAGACCCTTTCAACCACTCTTTCCATCCTAGCACTTAGGGGATGAATCACTGACTGGGTCAAAACAACAGAGCAAGGTAAAGTTCCTGTACACCTGGGCCCCAAAGCCGAACTAGGTTTACTCCCACGGTGCTACAAGGATGAATAGAGTATGAAACGTGGATCTAAGGTATGAAGTAGAGAACAAAAGACATAGAGGAACTGTCAGATAGGGTTGAACAGAGTACTGAGTTGATTTGGGCCTATGGAGAGATTGATTGAAGGAAGAATAACAAAGAAAATATAGTAAACAAAGGCGGGTGGAGTGCACTCGTAAGGACTACCGAGAATAAGATTAGTGGATGGGACGAGGAGGGCTTTGGAAACAAGTGAAGTGTCTGTCGAGCAAGGAAGAGAAAATGCAAAAGATAGTAGAAAATGGAGGAAGACTGTGAATGAATGATGTTGCAATTTGAAAGAATTGTTTTCATTTGCTGCTTCATAATCTGAATGGATGAGGAGGGTGAGTGGATGGGTGAGTGGTTATACCGTGAAGCAGTGGGAGTAATCAAGTCCTGCTGTTCCTTACTGCACTGCTTTCGACTCAAGCCGTGTGACGGTAACAGGGAGGATTTTCATTTCCGAAGTGCTGATGGGAGGGGTGACTGAATGGGTCATATTTGTTTTTAATATA
>NC_134809.1:3179307-3184307 GCF_046742065.1 Oratosquilla oratoria
CACGCAAGCCAAACGCAGGCAACACCATTTTTGGATAACAAAGGGAAATATTCACTAAGTGATGTGAGGAAGAATGAGAGTTTAAAACAGGGGTTAGTTAACATTCACAGAAGTGAATTCCCTGAGAAGTACCTGTTTTCTTTGTCTCCTTTCGGCAAGAAGAAGGTAATGAGGCGTCAGAAATCAAGAAGAGTATTTTGTTGTTCTTTAGAAAAATTAAGCGCCTAGAGGAGGAGTTTAAGAACAATCCAGCTCAACAGATGAGTCTTGAGGATCTTACAGATTACGATGGAGATATAAACCATGAAGAAGAGAAGTGATTTGTATCTCACTACTGGGCTAGATACAGATCGTTTATATCCAAAAGTGGTTGGTTTAGCGCGAAAGAAGTTTTCAGATCCTATTATTTCGACATGAAATGCAAGCAGCCCGTAGGGCTGGGCGCCGAAGGGCCGAGCCCCCACATAGCGGGGTCGGGCGTAGCCCGTTGCTAGTATATATATATATATGTATATATATAATATATATATATATAATATATATATATATGTATATATATAATATATATATATAATATATATATATATGTATATATATAATATATAATATATATATATATATATATATATATATAAAAGGGGGGGGGCTCGGATAGGCCAGAATGACCTCCCACATACCTCGCACGTTTTGACAAGACATCTCGGACAATTTCACCAGGGCATACTGACGATCGGACATTTTGACCAGGGCATTTTGGCGAGCGGACATTTTGACCAGGATATTTTTGCGGTCGGATATTATGACAAGTACATTTTGGCGATCGGATATTATGTCTAGGACATTTTGGCGATCAGATATTTTGACCGAGGCATTTTGGCGATCGGACATTTTGACCAAGACATTTTGGCGATCGGACATTTTGACCAAATATTTTGGCGATCGGACATTTTGGCCTATTTCTACGTACGTACCTGGATTTCATGAGTTGGTAGAGGTTCTCCTTCATGTACTCGAAGACGAAGTAGAGGGTGTCGTTTTCTCTGATGACCTCCTTGAGCTTCACTACGTTGGCGTGACTCAGTTTCTTCAGGGACTGGAAGGAGGAGGAGAGGAACTGTCAGTCGCTGAACGAACTGACAACGGGTTTTATGGTCTCGATATGATAAGCGTTATGATGTCACGAGAGGGTGTTAAGGCGAGATGATGATGACACCAATAACGATAACAATAATAGTAGTAGTAGTAGTAGTAATTACAATAATAACAAATATTTGTACTAATGTTGGTTATAACAATAATGTTAGTAACAATAATGATGAAATTAATAATGATAATAATAATACGAGTAATAATAACAATTATAATAATAATAATAATAATAATAATGATAATGATAATAATAATGATAATAATGATAACAATGATGATAATAATAATAATAATAATAATAATAATAATAATAATAACAATAATAATAATAGTAATAATAATAAGTAATAATAATGACAACAATTATGATAACAATAACAATAATAATGAATACAATAACAATAATAATATAAAAAAATACCGGTAATAATAATAACAGAAATTATAATAATGATAGTAATAACAATTATAATAATAAGAAAAAGAATAATAATAATGATAATAAAATCATGGTAACAACAATAGTGGTAATGCTATTAATGATAACAGTACACAGACATAAGTCTTGCCATATTTTTCAAAATATTTCGTCATTGCAAAGGAACACAGCCTATCTCTCGAACGAAGCACAAAGAAACATAGGACAACACTTTGCAGACTTTGTTCTGGCTAATGCTAAAAAAAAAATCTAAATCCATGGATTAGATCACACTGCATGTGATATGTGTACCCACTCCACGTGCTCAACATCACACTCTAATTACTATATGACTGATGACGTCAGATGATTTCTTCATCAGGGAAGTGGGCTAACCAGAGAATATTGATCCCCCGAAGGCATTTCAAAAGCATAAAATAAAAAAACAATATAGAATAAGAATTAAATAGAAGAGAAATGAAATAAGATTAAATTGAAAATAAAGTCAAGATGAAATATAAGGTGAATAAAAATAAAACCAAAAAGCAAATAAAAAGAATAAAATAGAAATAAAATTAAAACAAAATAAAAAGAATAAAGTAAAATGAATAGAAATAAAAATATAAAAATAAAATGAAAGAACAATTAAGAAAAAAAATTGAATTAAACATTAGCCATAACAAAAACTGCAAATTTCGCCATTTGTGTCACGTGGGTCCATTTCTAGTAAACGGAAACAACTAGATGAAACCCGACCTAGATCCTCGCCTCGGCCTAGATGCAAACATCTGGCCCTAGTGAGAGTCGGGGGGGGGGGGGCTCGCCCTGCCCCCGATAACTACACTACACAGGTGTAAAACCTTAGTACATGTGCGGCTTGTGTGTTGCGTATTGCATGTTGTATGTTGCATGTTGTGTTCTATGTTCTGCGTTGCTTGTTACGTGATGCGTGTTGGTTGTTGCGTTTTATATGTTCCGTATTGCATGTTGCATGTCCCATGTTTCATTATGTGTATTGCATGTTGCGTGTTGCATGCTGCATATTGTGTGTTCCATGTTCCATATTTCGTGTTGCATGTCCCATGTTCTATGTTCTGTGTTGCTTGTTATGTGATGCGTGTTGGTTGTTGCGTTTTATATGTTCCGTATTGCATGTTGCATGTCCCATATTTCATTATGTGTATTGCATGTTGGGTGTTGCATACTGCATATTGTGTGTTCCATGTTCCATATTTCGTGTTGCATATCCCATGTTCTATGTTCTGTGTTGCTTGTTATGTGATGCGTGTTGGTTGTTGCGTTTTATATGTTCCGTATTGCATGTTGCATGTCCCATATTTCATTATGTGTATTGCATGTTGCGTGTTGCATGCTGCATATTGTGTGTTCCATGTTCCATATTTCGTGTTGCATGTCCCATGTTCTATGTTCTGTGTTGTTGCGTTTTATATGTTCCGTATTGCATGTTGCATGTTTCGTGTTGCATGTCCCATGTT
Organism: Oratosquilla oratoria; assembly: GCF_046742065.1. Taxonomy (NCBI): domain Eukaryota; kingdom Metazoa; phylum Arthropoda; class Malacostraca; order Stomatopoda; family Squillidae; genus Oratosquilla; species Oratosquilla oratoria. Next base: position 3,182,371 of record NC_134809.1, read on the forward strand.
TCATTATGTGCATTGCATGTTGCGTGTTGCATGCTGCATATTGTGTGTTCCATGTTCCATATTTCGTGTTGCATGTCCCATGTTTCATGTTGTGTATTGCATGTCACACGTTGCATACTGTGTGTTTCATGTTGCTTGCCGAGTGTTGCATGTCCCATGTTGTGTATTCCATGTTGCGTGTTCCATATATATTGTCCCATCTTCCGTGGTGTTTGTTGCATATGCCGTGTTGCATGTTGCATGCTGCACGTTGCATGTTGCAAGTTGAATATTACGTACTGTGTTCCATCGTCCATGTTGCTTGTTGCGTGGTGCATATCCCGTGTTGCATGTTGCACATTGCATGTTGTGTATTGTAGTGAATAGCTGGCATCACTCAGATCACAGGGGAAAGTGATATGCAGTGCGGAGGGAATCAAGTGAGGTAGGTCAGTTTAAGAATTATTTATCTATCTACTTATTCATCTACCCATTTATTAATTTATTTATCTATTTATTTATTGATTTGTCTATTAACTTATTCATCTATCTATCTATTCATTAATATATCTATTTATCTATCTGTGTTGTGCTCTACAAGTGCAAAGCCTTAAAGGAAGTCACTGTTTACAAACAACATGTGAAAGTAACTTTATTGTTATGGTAACTTTAATGTAAACATAACGTTAATGTAAGAGTAACTTTAAAGTGAGAGTAACCTCACTGTGAGAGTAACTTTAATGTGAGATTAACATTAATGTGAGAGTAATTTTAATGTGAGAGTAACTTTACTGTTAAAGTAACTTTAATGTGAAAGTAAAGTTAATATGAGAATAAGTTTAATATTAGAACTTCGATGTTTGCGTAACCTCAATGTGAGAGTAACTTTAATGTGAAAACAACTTTAATGTGAGTGTAATTTTAATGTGAAAGTAACTTTAATGTGTGAGTAACGTTAATGTGATAATAACTTTAATGTGAGAGTAGCTTTAATGTGTAACTTTAATGTGAGTGTAACTTTAATGTGAGAGTAAGTTTAATGTGAGAGTAACTTTGATATTAGAGTAACTTTAAAGGGAGATTAACTTTATCGTGAGAGTAACTTTTATTGAGAGTAATCTGAACGTAAGAGTAACTTTAACGTGGAGGTAATTTTAAAGTGAGATTAACTTTAATGTGAGAGTAATTTTAAAGTGAGAGTAACTTTAAGAGTAACTTCAGTGTAAGGGTAACTTTAACGTGGGGGTAATTTTAAAGTGAGAGTAACTTTAATGTGAGAGTAATTTTAAAGTGAGAGTAACTTTAAGAGTAACCTTAGTGTAAGGGTAACTTTAACGTGGGGGTATTTAAAGTGAGAGTAACTTTAATGTGAGAGTGATTTTAAAGTGAGAGTTAATTTCAGATGAGAGTAACAGAGTAACTTTCATGTGGAAGTAACTTTAACGTGAGAGTAGTTTTAATGTGACAGTAAGTTGAAAGTGAGAGTAACTTTAATATGAGAGTAATTTTGAAGTGAGAGTGACTTTAATATGAGAATGCCTTTAAATTGAAAGTAGCTTTAACTTGAGAGGAACTTCGATTTTATAATAGTTTTAATGTTAGAGTAATGTTAACGTGAGAGTAACCTTAACGTGAGAGTAACCTAAAAGTGATAATAACTTTAATTGAGAGTATCTTTTAGATGCGAGTAACTTAAGTGTGAGAGTAACTTTGATGTGAAAGTAACTAAACGCAACTACCGGCTCACGGAAACTCGTTTGGACAAAGTCGTTTTTGTTTTAACGTTTCTGCGATCCTCTCTGCAATCTTCGGTCATTTTAGTTCCTACGATCTTAGCGGAACGGTGATGTGAGGGCCCTCTGCTTTAAGTGAACGCTTACGTGATGCTAATGTCACGTGAAGATGGTGATGTGGTGATGAAAGTGAGGCAGAGGTGGATGGTAAACTGGGGGAGAGAG
>NC_134809.1:3204307-3206807 GCF_046742065.1 Oratosquilla oratoria
TCTGTAACAGACTTACGATCCAATCCATTCTTTCGTTCACTCCGTGATGACCCTAGGCCAAAGGGGATTGACCCTCTTATTCAAGAGGTCACGCCCTCAGGTAAGTAAGGCCATCTGGCGATAATTTGGTCGAAATAAGTAAACAGCCAAATTGGGTCGATAGGGTTCAAGTCAAGTTTCTGGATCCGAGATGTCAAGTGTCAAGGATTAGTGCGCGCACGCACACACATACACACACACACACACACACACACACACACACACACACACACACACACACTACTCGATGGCGCAGTGGTAGAGTTCCCGGCCGTCACTACGGCAGTCCGGTTTCGAATCCTGCCAAGGGCTGAAATAATTTCAGCATCGCTGCGCTGCGAGTCGTTACTCCAACTCTCGTGGGCGGGGAGTTGGGTGTGTGTGTGCGTGTAAGGTCACATCGTTACCCATAGATCATTCATATATGAGCTCTGAGGTCTCTTCCGGGAGGGAAATAGCTGCCGATCACGAGTCCAACACGTGATCTAAGTCCATTGTGGTGAATCATACACACACACGCACACACACACACGTACACACACACACACACACACACACACACACACACACATACATACATACACACACACACACACACACACACACACATGCCCGATGGTATCTTTCAGAACTTTGAAGAGTCGACAATTATTGCCATTTTATTGTCACTTACTTTACTATTTTTTTTTTATTTTCTTTTATCATTATCTTTATTTGTATGTTTTATTACTGCCAATAATATCATTGTTTGTAATTCTTGGCTTTGTTTATTTCATTGTTGATTATTCATATTTGTTATCAGTATTTTCATTCAAATATACAGTTTTCTATTGATATTGTTTCTGCAATTGTCATTATTTCATTATTATATCTATTGTTATTTCTATCGTTTGCATTTGAACCGTATTTATTACTCATCATCGTTTTTAGATTTATAAGTATTTTAGCATTGTTACTATATATTTTTGTCATCTGATCAAATGGGAAGATTGTACATACATACATACATATATATATATATATATATATATATATATATATATATATATGTATATATATATATATGTATATATGTATATACACACATATATATACATATATATATGTATATATATATATGTATATATATACAGATATATATACATATATATGTGTATATATATATACATATATATATATATATATATATATATATATATATATATATATATACACATACATGGGGCTCTTGGTTTTCTTGCTCTTAGTAAGGATTTTCCTCTTCTGTATTCATAGCTTGCAAAGACTGATTGAAAGGATGTCTGAACCATTCTTCCGGGCTTCCATGAATATTCACAGGGTTTGTACCTTTCCTCTTCAGAAATACCACGTGAGCGCTCTACCACTGCCACACAAAGAAATGTCTTTCCTTCCTGTGGCTGCTGACTGCTAAAGGGCAGCAGCTGAAACTCTCTTACATCATGACTGATGCAGTAGCTCCTCGGCTCGGTGCCACGCTATCAAGCAGCTGGTCCTGCGTGTAGGTCTTGCAACCTCACTGTGTGTTATGCACACCCTTCAGTTAAATCATGGTGAACTCCTCGTGTCATATTTGTCAGAAGGCAATGCGGTTCTTGCAGCTGGTTGCATGAGCTTTGCAGCTGCAGGTAACCAAGGCCATGCAGATGGAATAAGGACACGAGTCCAGCGTTCTTCTACCAGCTGTAGCACTGTCAGTGGGTGCAAGAGAAGTGCAGCTGATAACAGACCTGGACGTCATAAACACATGAACGTGACAGAGTAGTTGTTGAGCTTTGACGGTGAGGTGCTGATAAGTGAGGAGTGAGACAGTCAGGCCGACCGCGAGCCGACTGGAGCTCCATGGACCCTCCTGATGGGGAGGATGAAGAATCAAAACCGCCATAGGTCCTCATGGAGCTAGAGCAGCGTTTCTCAACCTTTTAACCCTTCCGTAACCTTTCAAGTAAATTGCATGTCTCAAGGAACCCCTGCGCAAAAAACACACACACACACACACGCATATACCATATCTTCATTTTATTTTCATCGTTATAATAGGTTAGATAGGATCATGTCTATATTACATTATTACAATAACCAAGACTATGCAGTGCGTGTTTAATTATATTACTTATATGAAATTATATAAAAAATCAAAAGTGCATTAGCTTATCTCACATGTTCTCGCAGAACCCTTAGTGACCTTTTGCGAAACCTTAGGGTTCCGGGGAACCCTGGTTAAGAAACGCTGAACTAGAGAGTCTGATGTTTGAATGAACGATATGTTTTGTGGAATGCATGACTCTTGAGGACATTAGAATCTGACCCAGGGTATGTCATAATCATGTGAATGTATCTTTCGTTGTCGTTCCGTTAATCTAGATTTACTTATAATGATAATTTTGAATAAAGGGGAGTTGTTATGTATAGTAATGTACTTCACAATCATTGGACGATATGA
>NC_134809.1:3211807-3216807 GCF_046742065.1 Oratosquilla oratoria
CGTAGATCAAAATGGGAATATCAAAAACAACACCTATAATTCGGCACACGGCCGGGATACCCCAGATAATCCGGCACATCTGTAACCTGGCCCACCACCGAAAAACCGGCACGCCACCTATAATCCGGCACTCCATCCATAATCCGGCATTTGTTGACGAACATGAAATATCCTCCTCTTCACTCCTCCCCAAGTGGTGATTTGCAAAACTCCTCTTTACCTATGTTCCTTTCTCCATCCACAGTTTGTTATGAACAAGATTAAGTGAATAAATGAAATACGAATAGAATAAAGAAAAGACAAAGGCTGGCTGTGGCTCCTGCTCTCTCTTTGCATGACTTTTAATCTTTAGATTGACGAGGAACCACCTGCTGGCGGTGCCAGTGCTAGCGTCAATCATGGAGAGATCTAACAGACACTGGTCGTGTGAGACTTGCTATGTATTCATACACACACACACACACACACACACACACACGCATATATATATATATATATATATATATATATATATACAAATGTGTGTGTGTGCGTGTGTGTGTGTGTGTGTGTGTGTGTGTGTGTGTGTGTGTGTGTGTGTGTGTGTGTGTGTGTGTGTGTGTGTGTGTGTGTGTGTGTGTGTGTGTGTGTGTGTGTGTGTGTGTGTGTGTGTGTGTGTGTGTGTGTGTGTGTGTGTGTGTGTGTGTGTGTGTGTGCATGCAGTATGTCTACAAACATGTGCAGAAAATTAGCACTATTGTATATATGTGTGTATGTATGTGTGTATTTATGCATATATGTATTTTGGAACGTATGTATGCGTGTTTGTACGCGTGTATGCATATGTATATGTATATATGATGGAATATATGTAGGTATGCATGTCTGTATGCAAGTATGAATGTGTACATATATGTATACTTTGTTATGGACCTGTATCAGAAACACTATAAAGCACAAATCTTTCTGCACATATTTACAGACTTGCTGCACGCAAAAAAAAAAAAAAAATCAACGATCTGTAATCAAGGATCAAGTAAACATTTTCAGTAGCGTGGCGCCGGAAGCTGATCCTGGCGACAGAAGACGTGGCACCGGCCTCAGCGCCATGGAGACCCCCGTGAGTCACTTATCTGCATCTGATAAATCGAATCTAGAGGGAGATCATTGGGGATAAATCGGGTGTCTTCCTGGGATCTTGCTAGAGGAGAAGGGTAGGGGTATTTATTTATTGTCGTGGATTGGTTCCACCGATATGTATGTATGTATGTATGTATGTATGTATGTATGTACTTTATGTATGAATGTATGTATGTATGTATGTATGTATGTATGTACTACATGTATGAATGCATGTATGTATGTACTGTATGTATGAATGTATGAATGCATGTATGTATGCATGTATATATGTATATGCATGTATGTGTTTATGTATGTATGCGTGTATGTATGTGTGTATGCATATGTTTTAAGTACGTACGTACGTATGTATATATGTATATATATACTGTATGTATGAATGTGTGAATGCATGTATGTATGTATGTATGTATGTATGTACATATGTATGTGTATGTATGTATATGTGTGTATGTATGTGTGTATGCATGTGTTTATGTACGTACGTATGTATGTATGTGTGCATGCATGTATGTTTGTATCTATGTATGTATGCTAGTATGTGTGCATGCATGTATGTGTGTATGTGTGAATATATGTATGTATATATGTATGTATGCATGTATGTATTTATGTATGTATGTGTATAGGGAAAACTGGGGGCAAGATGGGGAACTTGGGGGAGAACGTCACACCCGTGGGAAGGGAAAGGGCGGAGGTAAGGAAGAGCAGGAGGAGAAGAAAGTAATAGGAGGAGGAAGAGGAGGGAAGGAAGAATTAGGAGGTAAAGAGCGAAAGAGGAGTGAAGGAGGGAGTGAGAGGTAAAGAGAGGAAGAGTGAACGTGGTAGGTCCTTTCCATATGAGGTTCTTACTCTTTTCTCTCTCTCTCTCTCTCTTCTAAGAGAACCTCTTTAGAGAGCACTGCAGAACCCGGGTCCTCTCCTCAGCTGGATAAAATCGTTTCACATTAACCAGAATACAAACTATCAAGTACTGCCAAACTCGAAAATAATCCTATAACAATCATAGTCTTAGAAACCTGAGACCACTTCATCGACTTCAGGTCAAACCAGGTCACTTAGTTCTAGGACTACATAGAACACCGATCTAGACAAAGATTGAAGAGGATCTCCACTACATACCTAACCTCTCTGGTCCTAGTTCCTAGTGCAGGAGAACTAGAAGAGTCTGAGGGTCACAAGGATGCCAAAGGGTGTCATGTCCTTTTGTGATTTATCAAGAGGGAAAGGGCACTATGTTTCCATTATGTTTAATGAGTTTGTTTCATTCCTTCAATCGTTGTGATTACGCCCGTGAAGATCGTGCGATTTCTATATTTGGAAATCTTACTTTCAATTATAGTATCTGGATTGGGAAGCTTGTTTGATATATACACGCACGTGCGCGCGCACACACACACACACACACACACACACACACACACACACACACACACACACACACACACACACACACACACACACACACACACACACACACACACACACACACACACACACACACACACACACACACACACACACACACACACACACATACACACACTTCGCAGGGCGGCTACCGACTCATAAGTTTATTTTCATGATCTATTTAATTGATTTGTTTCTTGTTTTCTATTCTTTATTTATTTATTAGCATTAATTAATAGATTAATTAATCAATTGATTTATTGATCTATTTACTAATTTATTTATGTATTTAATTGTGTATATACTTATGTATTCATTTATTAATTTATTTTGTAAGGTGCTTAGAAATTTAGGCAGATAAGATTAGGTTTACTAACATAAACTTTCACAGATTAAGTACGTTAGGCTGAGTTGGGTCAGGTTAGGTTTGGTGAAATATCACAAAAAATCGAAAAACTATTTTTCCAAACGAATTTATGGTCACTTAAGTAAAAAACATAACATTAAAAAAAAATAAATAATTATCTCACGACACGAAAAATATATATAAAGCAAGCCACGGTAATTGTTATTTAACTTCCTTGTAAGTTTTTCTTTTCATGCGTGGAGACATTACAAGCTCGAATGAGTTTGAGAACAAAGTGTAAATGCGTTTTGCTCAAGACAAAGAAATCCAACCATGGCTGCCAATCCCGTGCAAACAGAGGTACCAACTTTTCCGTTGTCGAATAGGATTTTTCATTTTTATCCGAACAATAATCGTCCGATTTAATTTAAAAAATTTAGTAATTAAATAAATGAATAGATAAATAAATAAATGAATGAATACGTGAATAAATAGATACACCAATGAATAAATAAAACAAGGTAAAAATTAAATAAAATAGTAAAATAAGATAAAATAAGAAATATAAGAAAAATAGATAATATAAAAATTATAAGAAAAAATAGATAAAAGATAATACAAAATAAGATAATAATACTAATGTAACCAGGTAACACAGACCCATGATAAAATGATCTATAATCACTTTAAAATTACTATAATCTCGTTAGTCTTGGGAGTCAACCATCAACGAATTATAACCACCTTGAGTTAGTTAATCCTTTTGAGTAATTCACTCGAATCGTATCGTTATTCTGTCTGTCGCCAGGCGATTCTAATCAGCACGCTTGTTACTATGTTTATTCTTCAGTTGGTACGCCTGTCTGGAGAAGGGGGAATGGGGAGAATGGAAAGGAGAAAGGGGAAAGGGGAAGGGAAGGTAAGAATGGATGGGGAGTGCACGAGAAGGGAGATGGAGGGAAAGGGAAGGGGAGAGGGAGGGAAAGGGAAGGGCAGGAAGGGAAAAGAGAGGCGGTAGGGCAGGGGAAAGGAAAGGGGAAGGGTAAAGGAGAATGAGAAGGGGAGGTGAAGGGGAACGGGAAGGTGAAAGGATGGGAAAAGGAAGGAATGGAGAAGTAGTGAAGATTGAAATTGAAAGGAGAAGGAAGAAAAAGTTGACGAAGAGGAAAGTAAAAGGAAAAGAAACGAAAGGGAAAGGGAAGGGTTAGAATGACTAGGAAGGACGACAGGTGAAAGGGAGAGAAAGGGAAGGGAAGAGGAAAGCAAGAAAGAAGGGAAGAGAGGAGGAAGAGGGGGAGGAGGAGGAGGAGGAGGAGGAAGAGGGGGGGGGAGACGCCAAAGAGGGCAACGTCCTCTGTTGTTAGCTTACGCAGAGGGAGTGGGAGCTGTTGGACGAGGGGAGAAGGAGAAAGAGGGGGAAAAGGCGGGGCCCCTTGCCTTGATATATATATATATACTGTATATATATATATATATATATATATATATATATTAATATATATATATATATATATATATAGGAATATATAGTTTATTGACTATATATATTCCTTTGAAAAAGCATACCTGCGACACACAAGACTAAGACTCCTGTGTTTCCTATTCCGCTTACATCAACCTGTCAAATGTCTCAATATATACATATATATATGTATATGAATATATATATATATGTATATATACACATATATATGTACATGTATATACATATATATGTACATGTATATACATATATATATATATATATATATATATATATATATATATATGTGTGTGTGTGTATATATATGTCTCCCTCATGTATAAATGCCTACAACCCATTTTGTACACCATTCCTTTGAAAAAGCATACCTGCGAAACTAGTCAGGAATAAACTCAGACTAAGACTCCTGTGTTTCCTACTCCCACTTACGTCAACCTGTCAGAATGTCTCAACATATATATATATATATATATATATATATATATATATATATATATATATATATATATATATATATATATATATATATATATGACGTAAGCGGAGTAGGAAACATAGGAGTCTTAGTCTTGAGTTTATTCCCGACTAGTTTCGCAGGTATGCTTTGAAAAAGCGTACATGCGAAACTAGTCGGGAATA
>NC_134809.1:3221807-3224307 GCF_046742065.1 Oratosquilla oratoria
AAATTGGCTGATATCAAAATCCCGGAATGAAATCGTTTCGTCTTGGCCAGAATCAAAACTCTCAAGTTTGACAAGAAAACATATATATATAAACATACACATTCACACAAATATATACATATATGTAAAACGCATACACATTCACACAAATATATACATATGTAAAACGCATGCATATATAAATACAAATATATATGTAGAGGCAAATGTGTATGTGTACACGCGTTCGTATGTGTATGCGTGTGTGTGTCGGACATGTGTACACCTGCGTGTACATGTACTTAATCACACCATCTGTGTACTATGTTCACTTCCTTATCACACCTGTGGATCAGAACGTTGGGCGTGAACCGAAACGTTGTTCCTGTGAATTTGCACCAAAATCGCTAGCTACGCACTACTCACACACCAAAGACTACCACTATAAGCTTGATCCCTTTCCCCCCGCCCCTGTCACCCAAAAATAAAATAAATAAATGAATAATCACCAAAACTCCTTTACTCCCTCCAGCATCTAATAAAATATAGATTTCATTCATCAGTGTCCAATACGCTTTCCAAACTCATTAGAATCAAATGATAGATTGTAATGGAAGTAAATTATAAACAAAAATAAACGAATAGACAAATAACCAATAAATATGCCACAGGGATTAAAAAATTCATCTAGCGACAACAAGAATGGGAAGATAGGAACCGACAGATAGAGTTGAGTGTGTTTGTTTGTTTGTGTGTGTGTGTGTGTGTGTGTGTGTGTGTGTGTGTGTGTGTGTGTGTGTGTGTGTGTGTGTGTGTGTGTGTGTGTGTGTGAGAGAGATTCACTATGGTCTTGGATCACGTGTTGGACTCGTGATCGATAGTTATTTCCCTCCCGGAAGAGGGCTCAAAGCTCGTATATGACCGATCTATGGGTAATACTGTGACCTTACACGCACACACACCCCAAACTCCCCACCCACGAGAGTTGTTTGTGTGTGTGTGTGTGTGTGTGTGTGTGTGTGTGTGTGTGTGTGTGTGTGTGTGTGTGTGTGTGTGTGTGTGTGTGTGTGTGTGTGTGAGAGAGAGAGAGAGAGAGAGAGAGAGAGAGAGAGAGAGAGAGCGTGTGTGTACATGTATACATAGACACACGTGCGCGTGTGTGTGTATAAAAGAAAAGGAAGTGAAGAAGTGCAGCGAGTTAGGTTTGCGGGCAGAGACGTTTAATTTTGTTCGTTCTTTATGTCTTCCTGACACGAGAAGTTCTACGACTAGACTCTGGAATACATTCTCCACGTAGCCTGGGCAAGTGGCCTGCAGGGCTAATGCTACGTCTTCAGTAGAAGTTAAGAGCCTCCTGGCGTGAGCTCCTCCTCCTCCCACTCCCCCTCTCCCCCCAAAAACTCTTAGATCATGCATCTGCTGCCCTGCACGCACGCACGCACACACGCACGCAAGGTTGAGTCATCCTGGCTGACGTAACTCTATCATTGTAGCATACAAAGTAGTCTCTCCTGTGGGGAATATCTACAACTCGGAAAGTTATAATATTCGAAACAAAAAAACATACATACATACATACATACATACATACATACATACTTACATATATACTCTAAGTACTTACATAAATACATACAGTACATACATACGTATATACATACTTACGTACATATTGTACATACATATGTATGTACAATACATATATACAAGCCTACTTACATATTGTACATACATACATACATACATACTGTACATACATACGTATGCACGTACATACTGTATATACATACATACGCATGTACATACAATACATACATGCATACGTACTTACATACTGTACATACATGCATACATACACACATATTTACTTACAAACATATGTGCATATTTTAAAAAGCCCTTTCCCCTCTGTAAGGAAGGTGACCAACCCACGCACTCTTCACCCATCCCACACCTTCTTGCATCCCCTCTTAGCTCCTTGTGGATCACGGGCCATCCCTTAGCTCCCGGCCCACTGCTCGGGTGAGAGGCAATGCAAGAAGACCCATCACCTCTATAGTAGGCCCCGATAGCCAAAGTTGGTTTGCCCCCACCACTTCATATACATGGTGACCCTCCTCCCGTCTTATCCACCCTGCGTCAATTTATTATCCATTCACAACTATTCTCCACTGACAACTTTCCTTTGCCTTCTCCCCTACCTGCTTAACAGACACTCCCCTTTTAAAACAAGACCCTTTCATCAAATTCTTGGTCGTCACCTGGAGTTCACTCCATCCACCTTTGGTTTCTATACTCTTCTTGCTACTCCTTTATCAATCATTCTTTTTATATGCCAAAACCATACTATTATTCTTCCATTAACCCTATCTGCCAGCGCCCTTTCCACCCCCGCTCTCCTCCTCACCTCCTCATTTCTCACTCTATCCATCCTCAGAACACCCACCATACTTCTCAAAAACTTTATCTCAAACACATTTGAATTTCCCCTTTCTGCCTCTCTTGCATTACAAGTCTGTCC
>NC_134809.1:3234307-3241807 GCF_046742065.1 Oratosquilla oratoria
GTTGGACTCGTGATCGACAGTTTTCAACCTCCCGGATGAGAGCTCAGAGCTCGTATGACCGATCTATGGGTAATACTGTGACCTTACACGCACACACACACCCAACTCTCCGCCCAGGAGAGTTGAAGTAACACCCCGTAACGCAGCGATACTGAATTTTTTTCTGTCCTGGGCGGGAATCGAACCCGGACCGCCGTAGTGGCTGGCAAAAACTCTAACCACAGCGCCACGAGGTGTGTGTGTGTGTATTCACCTTTCACCTTGGTCTTTGGATCGCGTGTTGGACTCGTGATCGACAGCTATTTCCCTCCCGAGAGAGAGCTCAGAGCTCGTATGACCGATCTATGGGTAATGCTATGACCTTACACACACACACACACACACAACTCCCCGCCCACGAGAGTCGGAGTAACGACCCGAAGCGCAGCGATACCGAAATAATTTCGGCCCTGGGCAGGATTCGAACCAGGTACTGCCGCACCTCCGTACTGGCAGTCCAGTACTCTATCAACCGCGCCACCGAGTGTGTGTGTAATTGTGTGTGTGTGTGTGTGTGTGTGTGTGTGTGTGTGTGTGTGTGTGTGTGTGTGTGTGTGTGTGTGTGTGTGTGTGCGTGCGTGTCAAAAGATCAGCAACGAAGATTATATTTATATTTGAAACCAAGACTAACAATAGCACTTTTGGTGGCGACTGTGCCAACCACCGTGTTGGAATCTGCCTTGATCTCTGTGAGGTAAGCTGGAGCGCTAAATTTCTGAAAGATATTGAACCATCAGCATTTTTTCCGAAAGCTTTCAGGACTGGTAATCAACTTTATCTCATGTCGATTTTACTTCCCACGTGATACAAGCAGCTATGTACGCATGCGTGAATACACACTTACACACATGAATGCACACACACTTACACACACACACGTGGATAACACACGACTCGGTGGCGCGGTGGTAGAGTTCCCGGCCGCCACTACGGCGGTCCGAGTTCGAATCCCGCCCAGGTCTGAAATAATTTCAGTATCGAAGCGCTGCGATTCGTTACTCCAACTCTTGTGGGCGGGACATTGTGTGTGTGTGCGTGTAAAGTCACAACATTACCAATAGGTCGGTCATATATGAGCTCTGAGCTTTCTTCCGGGAGGGAAATAGCTGTCGATCACGAGTCCAACATGTGATCCAAGACCATGGTGAAATACACACACACATTTAGTGATTGTGTAACATTTAATGCTGAATCCCTGTTTACAAACGTTACTGCGAATACGACCGTCATTGCCTGAAATCGATATCCACTCACACATAGGTAAAACAAATATGTACTAAAGTAGCTTCCTTTATGTGTCTGAGTGGAAATATGTATGTCCAGACCAGAGATCATATTTTTTTTTTCACAGCGGGACAAATAACTGAGAGAATCACTAGCACGAGCCGCATAACCATTATTTATATATTGAATATTCTACCAATAAAAGTTTTAGAAAAGTTATAATATTTCAAAGAAACTTTGAGATGTACAGTACGACCGTATTTGGATGACACCTGGTTCAGACCAACATTTTGGTCCTGAACTCCCCTCTGGATCCACTGCTCTCCAGTTTCTTTATCGACACAGAAAATAAAAATATTGCCCAGGACCATTCGACATCTTGTAGGATGATCATTAGGTAAAATAGGTTTAAAAAAAAATAAAAAATAAAAAATAGATAAATAAATAAATAAGATGATGATGATGATGATGATGATAGATAGACAAATAAATAAAATAAAACAAATAGATGAATTATAAATAAATGAATAAATAAATATGGAACCTTCAATACTTCCTCCTATGTAAAAACCAGTAACATGGGGCACTGCTTTAAGTACCAGACTAAATCCTCCTAACGATATCTGGAAGAGACAACTGTTGACGCCCAATCCATAAAAATGCCTTGTTCAATGCAGCACCTAGTAAAACTAGACTGTAGGTTACCAGCGTTTCTATCTTTGTGGACAGTCTCCCTCCACCTGGAAAGACGCACCAGGATATTTCGTCGCATGAACTGAGTTTTGGTTGACAAATGTTGCTCTCATCACCTCGTGTCCTGAATTTCTGAAGCACACAAATGTGGAAGAACCCCCTAACTTCCTTTAAGGAACGCCTCGTTACCATCTATCCTAAACCACACGTCTTCGACAAATGAGTGAATGATGATGAAGTGAATCTTAGAGAGAAATGTTAAAACTACCGACACCTCAGTAAGACACCAAATGTTAAAAGATAAGTGGATAAATAAATAAATGAATAGATAGATAAATAAATAAATGAATAGATAAATAAATATATTAATTATTTATCTAATAAGTAATTAAATGAAGAGATAATTGAATAAATAAGTATATAAAGTGAAACGAAATAAAATTGAATGGAAATAAAATATACTTAAAATGAAATACAAATAAAACAAAATAAAGTAAATCTTCAAACCTCTAGAGATGTCACTTTTTTTTTTTTTTTTTTTTGTCTTCCCAACGTGAGGGCTGTGGCATTGGTTGCTTGTCTTTTACACTGGAATGACAAATACGAGAAAATTAACTCTCCACCCCGGCAACAGCGCTCATAAACACCACTAGAAGTATGTCCATAAAACATCCCTCACCAGAAACCGCTAAAAAAAAAGGACCACTAACCCTAGTTCAAGAGATGGATAATAGGGATCTCATCATACTATAATCTCTGATGAAAAAATAGAGGCACTTCACGACAAAATTGCAGGTGGATGAACTCAACTCTACTCGAGACAAAATAAGGCAGGCCACGGAACCAATCAACACTAATCATCTATCTATATATTAAGGGTTTTTCCCCCTTACAAGAGAGGTAGCCAAGTCAAAAAGCAAATACCAATTTCACCCATTCCGCTCCTATCCATCACCCTTTCTTCCCTCTCATCTTGACTTCTCATGGATTATGAACTAATTATTGTTAAAAAAAAGTTCTAATGCATGTGAACTTTCTTCATTATTCTTTCACTACAAACGTTGTGACTTTTCCTCGTGAATATAATCTTCCCGTTAAGTTCTGTTATTTTGTTCAGCGTTCATTACTTCAAAACGTAAACATAACACCAGATCAAGACAGATTTTCGTTTTTTATCATAAAGTTTCCTCTGCTTCTAGACCTGCTCTCCCCAGTAATAAAAAGCAAAAAATCTAGGAAAAGGTTTCTACATAACAAAAGCCGTCGTTTCTTTCAAAAATACTTATCGGGGGATTGGAGAGATTAGGTAAATTTGATACACACAAACACCATTCTTAAAACATGCATTTCATCATACACAAGCAATACTCCCATCCCAACATCCACAGTTGGGCGCGTTCCTCGGTGCGTTCCAGGGTTAGCGCTCCCAAACTATTACAGCAATTAGGTGCCAGTATAATATGTGGCCTACGAAATTTTTCTTTGGTATAGTATGTGGTCTACCGGACTTTTACTTCGGTATGTACCTATCTCTTAAGCTTTGATAGTTTGGGAGCACTAACCGCGGCCAAACTAAAGCGGAACGCCCCGAGGAACGCGCCCAGCTCTGCCAACATCCACTCAAACTTCCACAAAACCAGGACCATAAGAAACCATCCCCACCAACCTCAGACTCCAAAGACCCTCCAAACTCCAATTCCCAGACTTCACTTGGAGTTCTGACACCACCCAGAGTACACCCCGCGGATTTTAATAAGAAACTCGAGTGGTTTCCACGTTCGTGTTTGTCAGTAGTGGCGATACTATCGATTGCAAGGCGCCTCCGATGTTGCAGCGTGCAACGCTCCAGTCGGCCTTCTGCACCACGTGGTTGCAAGGTCGCTGCCAAGGGGCTTGGAGCTGTGCTGGGCAATGCAGTAGAATACAATAGAATACAGCAAAGCACCAGGACGTAGTATGCCATTTGTTCTATGGTTAGTCAGATCCAGATTAGGAACAGTAATATTTGCAGAAGTACTAAGTAAGAGTGGTAGTAGTAGTAGTAGTAGTAGTAGTAGTAGTAGTAGTAGTAGTAACATTAGTAGTAATGGTATCATTATAAGTAGTAGTAGTTGAAGTGGTGGTGGGAGTAGCGAATGATAATAAATATGATAACAATAACAATAACAATAACAATAACAATAATAATAATAATAGCAATAATAATAGCAATAATAATAATAATATCAATTATAATAATAGCAATAATAATAACAATAGTAATAATAGCGATGATGATGATGATGATGATGATGACAATAATAACAATAACAATAATAATAATAATAGCAATAATGATGATAATAGCAATAATAATAACAATAATTATAACAATGATAATAACAATAATGATAATAATAGTAATGATAATATTTATGATAATAGAAATATGAATAAAAACAACAAAATAAAAATAACAACAATAATAATGATGATGATAATAATACTGTTAATAAAAACAACATCAGTAATGGTGACAATGACAATAATATTGACAACAAAAGCAACCATAATGACAACAATAATGATATCAATGACTGGTATCGTTACATATATTTCCTTTCCTGACCAGCGTCACGTGATTTGATTCAGCTGAGGGTGCGTACGGCGACTATTCTTATATTGTATATGTATATTATATATATATATATATATATATATATATAGTATATAATTACTGTACAAAGAGATTACACCAGAAGACGCTTTGCTGCGTTCGAAGACGTCATTTTTGCTCTGCATTCTTGTATAGCTAGTGTAGGTGAGAATTACAAATATACAGAATATGCTGAAGCGTATTATTAGCATACGGAAGACATATTGTTGTGACTGCACGATCAGCCAAAAAACGATGAAAAAGATTTAGGGAATAAGAAAATTAAATTAGATAATGAAAACTAAAAAAAATGACATGAAAAGGACAAGAAAAGAAAGAAAATATAGAAAAAAACAACGGAACGAAAAGACAAAAAAAAACAAAAAAAAAACAGCATGAAACAATATGAAACACTGAACGTAAATTCTGAAACGTTCCATTAGATTTCGAACCAAACATTACGATCATCAGCGTTCACATTACTGATTTGTGGTGACACACCGAACGTTCGCTCATTACCTGGACTTTAGTTCCTGATTGTCCCCGAGTTGTTTGCATGTTGGTTCATGAATGGAGTTGGTTGATGTATGAGAATTATATATCGCAGCTTGCAATTGCTTGCAAAGATTTTCAGCACTGGCCAACATTAAAAAAAAAAGATTAATATTATTAGCCTTAATTAACAGTTAGACATTTGGGAATGGATGCGAAGAGGAGACTGTATGAAGGAGTGATTGTGCCAACAGCACTGTATGGGGCAGAAACGTGGAACATAAGAGAAGAAGAGAGAAGGAGTTTGAATGTGTTTGAGATGTATGGTGGGGGTTACTAGGCTGGATAGAGTGAGAAATGAGGAGGTGAGGAGGAGAACAGGGGTGAAAAAGGATTTGGGAGATAGGGTTGATGAAAGAATATTAGGATGGTTTGGACACATGGAAAGAATGAGTGAAGAAAGACTAGTAAAAGAGGTATGGAAGGCAGATGTGGAGGGAGTGAACATGAGGGGACGTCCTAGGATGAGGTGGATGGATGGGATGAAGGGGGCTTTGGGGAAGAGGGGAATGTCTGTTGAGGAAGGAAGGGAGAGGACGGAAGACAGAGGTGAGTGGAGAATGGTTGTATATGGATGATGTTGTGACTGCATGAGGAGGAAGGGGCGGGGGGGTGGGGGGTGGGGTAGTATGTGTGAGTAAATTTTGACGCAGCCCGAAGGGATTTCTCCCCGTCCTCGCCTTATATGCAAAGGGGGACGGAGAGGGGGGGTCGCCGATTAAATGAAGCGGCCTTGCTGTGGATGTACTGTGTCTTGCGACACTGCTTCTGACCCAAGGCGGTGGGCAGGGTGCAGGGATGACCCGTCATCCAGGAGGTGCTCAGATGAGAGGAAGGGTGGGAGGGGTGTGGAGTGTATTTAGGGATGAAATGGGTGGGAGTGTTTTTATGCCTTTCCCTTTTTGGCTACCTCCCTTGGAAGGGGGAAAAAGCCTTGGTATATGTATGTATGTATGTAATTAACAGTAAATAATTATTTTGCGTTGGTCCGATTCCTACAACATGGTGATTTATACACTTTGGCCTATGCTTCTGATTATTTTGGACAGTTTTCTTCAGTTGTGGGATGGACTATATATAATACTCCACTCTTTGTAGATTTCATTCTGGCTAACAACAGACGATTTTATTCTGGTGAATTCAATAACCCGAGCTAAAATAACACGATCACGATCATCGAACTATCGTACATCAGTCTGCGCGAGACGGTTGGGTTGTGACGTCACGTCGCCGATGTTTCTTTTGATTTTCAAGTCTGGAAGACGCAAAGATCTCCCCACCTCTGCACTGCATGACCTCTGTCTGTGACCTCATTTCTGACACATATGATCCCATCACGCGATGGGTGACTTATAAATCACCCACTCACAATGCGACATCATAATAGTCGTCCCCACTTTTAATTAACCATTGGACATAGATGCACTTGCTATAGGTTCGCAAAAGATTACTGGTAGCCACTGTAGTACTCAGAATTGAAGCACAGCGTTGCCACATGTACAATACTTTCCTGATTCAGCTGATGGTAGACCGCATGCAGAAGAAGTTAATACCTTCACCCTAATTTGTCTTCTACCATGGCAATGGTTTCATAAAGTATATTTATAATAATAGATATAACTTAACCAGACCTAAAGAAGTACTCAACCTGGTCAGATAGCAACATTAAATAAGAAAATTAATAAATGAATTGTAAACAAATGGATCAGTAAATTAAGTAAATATAAATATAAAAATCCACCCAGCAACTCTGAAGTACAAAGGACACAGTATATCTTCCCAAGCCTCGATGTGGGCAGTCTCCCTAAGGGCGGTAATCTTAGATGAGCATAACCGACGAGGTTAGTTAAAAATTAGGTAAGATTTTGCTTTATGACAGTAGAAAGCTTTCACCAAGACACTCTCTCCAGATTCCGTTCTGGCTGTCGTCAGGTGATTTTTATTCGTGAGGAGTAATTGTTGCTTTAATCTGGCTAACGCTAAGTGACTTTATCCGTGTACTGAGGGTCTGTCTCTCTCTCTCTCTCTCTCTGTCTGTCTCTCTCTCTCTCTCTCCCTCCTTCGTTACACACTGACATCCTTCACATGTTTTATATTGGCTGTCAGTTCCCCGAATTTTCTGGGGCTTTTTAATTAGGGAAGGGGAGGTTTGGTTAGATTTGATTTTGTTTGGTTAAGTCAGGCAGGGTTAAGTTAGGTCAGGTTAGGAAATGTTAGGCTAGGTTAGGTTTGGTTAGGTTTGGCTGGGTTGGGTTAGGTTTGGTTAGGGAAGGTTAGGTTAAGTTGGGTTTATTTAGGTTAGAGAAGGTTAGGTTAGATCATGTTAGGTCAGGTTACAGAAGGTTAGTTTAGGTTAG
>NC_134809.1:3246807-3251807 GCF_046742065.1 Oratosquilla oratoria
AACTCTCTTTCAAAAAACTCCATATACAAATTGCTAAGAATTGGAGACAGACAGTTCCCCATGGCCATACCAAATGTTTGAGTATAAAAGTTTCCATTAAATTCAAACTTAGAGTCTATTACACATAATTTGATTAAACTAATAATAGTATGAGCAGGGAGTGTAAAGTCGTGTTTCTTTAATTCTTTTTCTAGAAATCCTAACAAATCTAAAACCGGGACTCGGGTGAATAAACTTTTAATATCAAAACTAACCAACTTAAAATCAAATGTGATATTATGTCCAAGCAGCTTTTCGGTTAAGTCAATTTTCTCCAATGTCATTGAGGATTTTGAAAGGATTATTTTGCAAAAGCATATAGATATTATGAAGATTGAAGTGAAGGAATCATTTTATATCACAAAAGAAAAGAAAGGCGTTTTTCAAAATTCTATTCCAAACCAGTGGAAAGTGAAATTATTAGATTACATATATGCTAAATTAAGGTTCGTTTGCCATAAAGTAGATGTTAAACTTAAAAAGAAGTTGAAACATTTGATTAATAATAGTGGTTGGAATAAGGATGCCAACCCTAATTTTGTTCTTAATTTATCGGACAAACCTTTGAGTGACGACGCGAAATGTGCTCTAGGATATGGTTTGAAATTCGTTGCCAATAATCAGCAGGTGAACTATGTAGATATTGCTAAGAGTTTTTGCAATTTGGAAAAATATAGTGATGTTTCAAATCAAGATATTAATATTTGTAAGGGTTTTGTGTACCATGCTTTATCCACGCCATGCCCTCCAAGTGTTCCTAAACGTTTCTTCACTACTTTTGATAATTTAAAGAAGGATAAAGATTTACACATCACAAAGGCGGATAAAAGTAATTGCTTAGTCATCATGAACAAAAAGGATTACTTAGAAAAAATGGAAATATTACTAAGTGATGAAGAGACATATGTTAAATTGAGCAAGAACCCTCTAGAAAATGTTAATAGTGAATTTAATAAGAAGCTTAAAACAATTTTAAAAGGTAACGACGAACTGATAAAAAAAATGTGTTACTATATCTCCGTCACTTCCATACATGTATGGTCTAATCAAAACTCATAAAGTTAATAATCCAGTTAGGCCCATTACTTGTTCTATTGGGTCTTGCACATATAAGTTGTCAAAATGGTTAGTGTCTCTTCTTAGTCCTCTTGTTGGGACAATTTCCCACTCTCATATCAAAGATAATGTTGACTTAACCGAAAAGCTGCTTGGACATAATATCACATTTGATTTTAAGTTGGTTAGTTTTGATATTAAAAGTTTATTCACCCGAGTCCCGGTTTTAGATTTGTTAGGATTTCTAGAAAAAGAATTAAAGAAACACGACTTTACACTCCCTGCTCATACTATTATTAGTTTAATCAAATTATGTGTAATAGACTCTAAGTTTGAATTTAATGGAAACTTTTATACTCAAACATTTGGTATGGCCATGGGGAACTGTCTGTCTCCAATTCTTAGCAATTTGTATATGGAGTTTTTTGAAAGAGAGTTATTACCAAACATTCTTCCAATTAATGCAGTTTGGTACAGTATGTTGACGACATATTATGCATTTGCCTAATGATCAATATTTGGATACTTTTTTGTCAGATTTAAATAATTTGGTGCATTCTATTAAATTCACAGTAGAGGTTGAAGAAAATAATATGTTACCATTTTTAGATGTAAATATTTACCGATGTGGAAGATACTTTAAATTTGACGTTTACAGGAAGCCGACCAATGTCCTCTCGTACATTCATTTTTACTCGTATCACAGTCAAAAATCCAAGCTGTCAGTTTTTTCTTCAATGATCCTGAGAGCTTATAGAATTTGTTCCCCTGAGTTCTTGGATCAAGAAATACAATTCATCTATGACATTGGAGAAAATTTAAAATATCCAAAACATCTTATTGATAAAACAAAAATCAAAGCTAGGAAATGTTTTCTTAATACGTCGCAGGTCAAACCATTTAATTATAAAAATATGCTAACAATTCCGTACCACGAAAATTTAATCCATCTTCCTAGCATTTTTGAAAAATTTGGTATCCAGATAGTATTCAAAAATAATAACAACATTAAGAGTCTGTTAATTAAAAATTCCCCAAGAAGTAAAGAAGGATGTATTTATAATATACCATGTAAAAATTTTGATTTTATTTATATAGGCCAAACAGGCAAAGGCTTAGAAAAAAGAATAGGCCAACATAAATATAGTATTAAAACGGGGCAAGTGTCCAGTGGATTATTTGTCCACCAAAGGGATTATGGTCATAATATTGACTGGGGAAATTCTAAAATAATTACTTCTTGTAATAATATTATAGAAAGAAATATTATTGAATCTTGTTTTATAAAAATAAATTTTGGAAATAACATGAACTTGAGTTTGGGTTTATTTAAATTGGACAATTTTATTATTGACAAAATTGTGTGTGATAAAATGTAACATGGGACCTCTCCGAGTATCCTTGTCTTCTTATGTATTTATTGTTTCTTTCTGTATTGCTTTTTTGTACCTTTGAAAATGTCTAAATAGACGAAAACGTTCGGTATCTGTTTTTTCAAAAACATATATATATATATACATATATATATATACATACATATATATTATATATATATATATAAATACAAATATATATATATAATTCTATTTATTTCCTTAGTACCCCTTCCATAAGGAAGGCGTTCATAATAAGATATGGAGTTTACGCCAAGTGCGTGATATTGTATCCTCTAAGAGATATAGCAGTCACCTTCGCCCTGTGAACTTGGAGAGCCTGGCCTCAGCGCACCATGGTGGCACACAGCGAAAGTGTGTACCAGACAAAAAATTAAGAAAACAAAGAGAGATCAGTAGAGAGGTAGACAAGTGAATCGATTGGTAGATGAATAGGTAGATACGGAGAGACAACGAAAGAAGAATAGTCACTGAGCGATAGATATATAAGTAGATACATAAACAGAGATAGAGAGCGTAAGAGAGAAAGAGAGAGATGGAGAAAGAGAAAGAGATGGAGAGAGAGAGAGAGAGAGAGAGAGATTGGCAAAGACAGATAAATGGATAGACAAATACATAAATAGATAGGCAGATGGAAAGATAGATGACACTTCCGTAACTGGTGATGCATTGAAAACGCACGCACGCACGCACACATACACACACACACACACACACACACACACACACACACACACACACATATATATGTATATATATATATATATATATATATATATATATACAGTATATATATATATACATATATACTACTTTTATTGTGTTAACGCCAGTTGTTTTCATTCAGCAGGGACTCCGACGTGGGCCTAGTAAGATCCCGAGCTGAAAGAAGTCCTCAGTCATCAGCTAGAAGGACATCTGTCAGTTCTGTCCGTGTTGAAGGGTTCGTTTCCATGACAACCGGAGCTGACCTTGGCCACCCGCTCCGTGTCGTAACGAGATGTTAATCTCTGCCAGCGTGTCGGCCCTTTGACTCGGTCGCCGGGCGATTTTATTCAGGTAGGGAAGGGGTCTCATTCTTGGTATACACGCACGCGCGTACACACACACACACACACACACACACACACACACACACACACTTCATAACACTGCAAACCATTACACTTTCCCTTGGGAAAGGAGTGTGTGTGTGTGTGTGTGTGTATTCACTTGGTCTTTTGATCAAGTGTTGGACTCGTGATCGACAGCTATTTCCCTCCAGGAAGAGAGATCAGAGCTCGTAGGTGTGTGTGTGTATGTGTGTGTGTGTATTTGTGTGTGTGTGTGTATTTGTGTGTTTGTGTGTGTGTGCATTTGTGTGTGCGTGTTTGTGTGTGTGTGTATTTGTGTGTGTGTGTGTGTGTGTGTGTGTGTATGTGTGTGTGTGTGTGTGTGTGTGTGTGTGTGTGTGTGTGTGTGTGTGTGTGTGTGTGTGTGTGTGTGCGCGCTCGCATGTGAGGTTATGTGTGCTAGGGATTTCTCATGCGGGTGGATAGTATTTGTCATTCACAAGTCCATCACGTGATCCAAGATCAAAAGTACAAAGAGGATATCAATGCAGAAACAATTTTAAAAAAAAAGAGAGAAGAATTTTGAAGTTTTATTAAAAAAGTTAATTAAACTATTTGTTACTCGATAAGCAAAATGAAGATTATTTTGTGGATAAAAATAATTTATAGAAAACCTTACCCGTCCTAAATTGCAATATGGTGCAAATGGTTCGTCTCTTTGCATATAAAGAAGGATATAGGTAAGATCAAAAGAATACAAAGAAGAGCAACGAAGATGGACCCTAGCCTAACAGAAAACCCTAACAAGAAAATAAAATAAGAATAGATAAATAAATAAAAATAAAAAAGGTGAAATGACGGTTTTACTGAAGACAACGAAAAAAATGGAAAACATAGTTGCTAGGGAAGATAAAATCATATCACTGTGAATGGGAGTGTGACGAGAGATAATGATTATAATGAATAAAAGATAAAAAGAAAATACAAGGTGTATGAGAGATATATGAGAACACTTATTTCCATATAAAATATAACATTTGGAATAAATTATACTAAAACGTGGTCAAATATTTTCCCCAACACTGCACCTTAGCCAAACATGGAATAACAGCGACAGTCATATTCTAGAAAGATATCTATCTATGGATTTGATGAGGGTGAAGGACGCTGCTACATAATGGCTACTCTATCTCTGACGTCATGTCGACGTGTTTGTTGTGACGACATGACGTCAGTGAGCGGGGCGGACACCCCAAGAAACGAGGTTAGAATAATCTCGATTAAACATTATTTTAACAATATTGAATATTATACTTTGGTCAACTGACGGCTGCGTAAAATAATCTAGCGATGATAATATAAACAAATAAAATGAAAAGATAAATTAATGAAATAAAAAAATGGATGACATCCTACAACATTAAACAATAAACAAACAAAAACTAATGAATAAACAAAT
>NC_134809.1:3259307-3266807 GCF_046742065.1 Oratosquilla oratoria
ATATATAAATAAAAATAGATACTAATAGATATACATTGATGATTAAAAACGAATAGAAATTAAAATAGATGATTAAAATAGAATGAACAATTAAATTAAAATTTATCAAAAAACACTAATTAATTGAAAAGCTTTAATGATAAAAAACATTAATGATTAAAGACATATAAATAAGTAAACAGATGAATAAGTAAATAAATTCATTTATCAATTAGAATGATAAAAAATCGCTACTTCATCATCTAATGTATTACGGGAGGAGCCAAAACCTCTGCCCTTAACCGCTGGGACAGCCGCCAAGACAAGTGACAGTCACCTGTGACAAATAGAGGTTCGAACTCGGGTCACCGTTTTTACAAGATGAGCTAAAATTGGAGAAAAAAAAATCGAAAAAAATTACGCTTTCAAAAAACCAAATCTAGAAGCTAAATAAAGATGAAATACGTCACAAAAACGTTTCAATATCCAGATTTATTTGCAAACGCTTCCCGATAGCGTCAACCATAACAACAAACAATCCACGTTTTTATTTACAAGTCGCATCAATTTCTCTTCTCAAGGAATCGCGTAAACATGACTTCAATTCCTTCGCTGCTTAAAGGGAGGAAAAAGGGGGTATTCCTTCTGCTGAATAAAATCACCTGAACGCAGTTAGGTTAACCGAGGCTGAGAAGGAGTTTAGGGTCGCCCGAGGAGCGAGTTAGGAGGACCGTCGGAGGTCGAGCGCGCGAGCGTCCGAATCAATAAACTGTCGTACTTCGATCTGAAGACACGAACCAGCCGCTCTGACCTTGGCAGTGAGGAGGGAGTCGAGGGAGGGAGTGGAGGGAGGGTGTGTGGGAGGGAGGGAGTGGGAGTGGTGGAGGGAGGGAGGGAGTTGGGGAGGGAGGTAGGGACTGGGGGAGGGAGGGAGTGGGGGAGTGAAGGAGGAGTGGAGGAGGGAGGGAGGGAGCGGAGAAGGGCAAGAGGGAGGGAGGGAGGGAGGGAGGAAGTGAAGGAGGGAGGGAAGGAGTTGGAGAGGGAGAGAGGGAGTAGGGGAGGGACGGAAGGAGTGGGGGAGGGAGAGAAGGAGTGGGGGAGGGAGGGAAGGAGTGGGGGAGAGAGGGAAGGAGCGGAGGAGGGCAGGAGGGAGGGAGGGAGAGAAGGAGGGAGTAGGACTGAGGATGGAGGGAGTGATGGAATGTCAGTGGGAGGGAAGGAAGGAAGGAAGGATAAGGAAAGGGAGGGAGATAGGGAGGGAGGGAAGGTCATTGGGGGAATAGAGAGAAGAAGGGAGGGAAGAGACGGAAGGAGGAAAAGGAGGGAAGGAACGAGTTAGGGTAAGTCAGAAGAGAGGAAGGAGGGGGGAGGGAGGGAGGATCGGATGAAGGAGGGGATGGGAGGGAGTGAAAGGAGGGAGTGAGCAGACAAAGGAGACAGTAGGTGAGGAAGAGAGGGAGGGAGGGAGGGAGGGAGGGAAGGTGGGAAAGAGAGAGGGAGGGAGGGAGGGAAGGTGGGAAAGAGAGAGGGAGGGAGGGAGGGAGGGAGGAAGGGATGAGGGAAGAGAGAGAATGGGGGATGGGGGATGGGGGATGGAAGAAGAGAGGGAGGGAGGGAGATAGTGAAGTTGGGGAAAGATAGGAAAGAGAGAAGGAGGGGAAAGAAAAGAGAGAAAAAGAGTCAAATAGGGTAAGAAGGGGTGAGGGTGAAGGAGGGAGGAAGGGGAGAGGGAGAGAGAGAGAGAGAGAGAGAGAGAGAGAGAGAGAGAGAGAGAGAGAGAGAGAGAGAGAGAGAGAGAGAGAGAGAGAGAGAGAGAGAGAGAGAGAGAGAGAGAAGGGGGGGCGGAGGTGAAAGTGAAAAATAGGGAGAATGGGAGGGAGAGAGGACTAATGACAGTTTGGAGTGGAGGAAGAAAAGATGGAGTAAAGATAAGGAGGGCAAGGCAGGTGGAGGGAAGGGTGGAAAGAAGGTCAGGGAGGGAAGGAGGGAGGGAGGAAGGGAGGGAAGAAGAGAGGGAGGGTGAGACGATGGGACGAAGGGAGGGAGGTAGGGGGGGAAGGAGTGAGGAAGAGAGGAAGGGATGGAAGAAAGGAGGGAGGGAGGTAAGGAAGGAAGATATGGGGAGGGAGGGAAGGAAGAATGAAGACGGGAAAGGGGAAGGGAAGGCTAGGTGGAGGTGGAGGGGGACGGGGAAGGTGGAGGAGGGGGAGGAGAGGGGGTAGAGAAGGAGAGAGATTGGAGGGGCATTGGGTTGGAGGGGGAGGAGGAGGAGAGGGGGTGGAGGGGGAGAGAGATTGGAGGGGCATTAGGGTGGAGGGGGAGGAGGGAAAAGGGGGAGGAGGGAAGAGGGGGAGGAGGGGAGGGAGATAGTGGGGAAGGAGGGAAGAGGGGAGAGGGATGGAGCGGGAGGAGGTGGAGGGGGGATGAAGGGGGAAGGAGGATGATGGAGGGGGATGGGGGTGGAGAAAGAGAGAAATAAGGGGGGAAGGGATGGAGGTGGAAGGGGGAGAAGTGAAGGAGGGACGGGAAAAGGGGAGAACAAAAGAAAGCAACGAAGCCAGTGATTCCCCTAAACTGAATGAAATCGCCCGACTTTAGCCAGAAAATAGCATCGAAAGTGTCCCAACTTAACCCACCCACCCCCACCCCCACTTCGGATCTTCACCATTATTTTATTTTATTTATTTATTTATTTTTACTCCAAACTATTTTAATCATCTGGGAGCAAGATCCTGTCCTTATTAGGCTCATGGGCAACCTTTGCCCTTTGTGCTCAGGCAGTCTTGGTACGTAGGATTGTGCATGAGTAGAACAAGAACATAATAGACCAGAACATAATGAAAATAACAATAACGCAATATATCAGAATACATCAGAATACAATCCAATTCAATAGGACAAAAGAGAGTATTATTGAAAAGAATAATATATACAAAATATAATCAAATACAATAGGATAATACAGTTTAGAAAATTAAATAGAACACAATATAGGAGAGAAAAGCAGAACAGAACAGAACAAAATACGAACAGAAATGAAGAACAAAAATGAAAAAAAAATTGGAATCTTTTGGATGAACACTTCGAAGTATTCACAAGATGGATTACTATTCAGTGAATGTCAGCTCAGATTTATGGATGCATTTCACGGTAGAAAGGTATTCTAAGTGTGACACAATGGTGTTGAATATCATATAAGTGATGGTCATTTGCTTTTGAAGAGGATTGGATAAAAAAAAAAAAAAAAAAAAAAAAAAAAAAAAAACCGGATGGCTTGCATGTACACACAAGCAAAAGGATTTAACCAACCCAAAGTTTTTCATTTTACAAGATTAAAATTCTTTATCTGAATTTCTATTCTCTCTGTTCAAGAAAATTACCTAACTGTAAGCTAAGTGCTACGTAGGAAAATATACAACATACTTGATAAGAATAAAAATTATATTAACGTTCTGTCAAAACTTGTTCGTGACTGTGCATACAGACACGACAACACGTTTCATTAAAATACACACACACACACTATATATATATATATATATATATATATATATATATATATATATATATATATATATATATCGCTATTTGACTGAATGAACTCCGTCACTTGTTAGGTTTAAGATACCCAATGACCTTATCCAGTCAATTTTATTCGAATTTTATCAAGACCTAATGGAATGGAGGGGGGTGGGGGAGAATTAGACAGGTGGTCCACATCCCAAGGGTCCCCCCCCCACCCCCCGCAAAGGACCCCCAAAGACCATTGAGAATCCACAGATCACAAACTAATATTAATGAATAAGTGTACTTAATGATTCTATTCTTTGCTGAAGTCGTCCTCTCCGGGAGAATAAAGAACAGCAAGGCATAAAGTACATGAGGACCTCCTCTGTTTGAGTTCAATCAAAGATACTTAATGATTCTATTCTTTGCTGAAGTCGTCCTCTCCGGGAGAATAAAGAACAGCAAGGCATAAAGTACATGGGGACCTCCTCTGTTTGAGTTCAATCAAAGAGCATGGAGGTGTAGACTACATGACATGGGAGGGTAACTGTGACCACTCACAGGTCATTTGACGAAGATTTTTAAGTGTTTGCCTCAACGTCCAAAGGTTCTGTAAGTGGATGGAGGAGCAAAAAGAAATATAAATATATATATATTTTTAACATGTCATCAATATTGGCGACAAAGCCTGACCCAATATATTAACTTAACCTTGGTGTCACGCTCAATCTTCCACTGACCAGCTCCCAGGTAGACTACCGATCTATTTCTAAAATCTCCAAGTAGATGCGATGTATCTGACTATAAAACTACGTGATATAACCTTTACCTTATGTATTTGGACAGCCAAAAGAATTGGTAGTTCCCATCGACAGCAGGGTGTTGAACTATAGTACTTCATAATTACGAAGATGGTCTGAGGATATCACAGTCACACAACATAATTATACTATAGTCACCATTCGACCTGAGTAAAGTGTCATCCACACCTCCATTTGCGCCTCAACTTCCCTCTTTAGTTAAAAAAAAATGCTTAACTAGAATAAAGCATGTAAACTGCTACACGGGTTGAAATGACTGTGTGGTTTCCCTCGAGTAGCAGCGGCCAACCCCTGCGCCACAAGCAGCCCGCAGTTGACCAAATTACAAAGCGCTCTTCGAGAACACAGTCACCACACAGTCGGGGGAGGGCTAATACACAACCACGCCAGCAAAAAATACACGAACGGTTTGTTGCCTAAGCCTCTGCACTATCACGCAACTCTGCACAACAATAACAACAATAACAACAGGTCGAAAGGCGTTGACCGGTGTGAATAGGGACCTTACTCGAGCTGGGTGATATTATGGAGTCTATTTTGAGATTAATGCTTCATCTACTCGTACCAAATTGAACGGTGTACCTAGATCCTTGAACATACACACACACACACACGCACACGCACACACACACACACACACACACACACACACACACACACATATATATATATATATATATAATATATATATATATATATATATATATATACACACACACGTGTGTCTTCGATGAACTATGGGTTATGTTGCCATTCTCCTTGAATTGATTAATGATACTGTTGTTTCTGTTTTCGTTGACGTCTCCTCTTTCGAGTTCTAGGCAATACGTGGGTGTGGACAAGAAGTTCGAGCGCAAGGCTCGAGGTTTCTATAGAGAACAGGACGCGAGGTCGCTTTGGTCATCGATTTGCTATCCCTCACACAACCGGCAATACCCTGACGACGACGACGACGACGAAGACGACACGCATATCTCAAGGCCGTTTTACTACTGTTTCGCTCAACGCTGAATTATGACAACAAACGGTGGCGACCCTGCCAGGATTCGCAGTCAACACAAATGCGGAAAGTTGTTTTTCTTTCGTCATTTGGAAATAAAGAAATTCGGGACCCACAGCTCCCTGAGGAGAGTGAAATTGTTATATTTTCTTTTTCATTATTTCATGGGCGTGACACTGCGATCAAGCTCATACATCATCTCTCCTATGACCGTCGTTTCTTTGAAGGTCAAACTAAACAACACTTTACGTATCCTTGGCACATTCATCATTTTGTCATTTCTAACTTACTCTCTATACCTCTATATCATGTAACATCTCTCGAATCAAATATATCATATGTCAAAGTTAATACAAGCTCCTATAGAATTTCTAAATTGACCTTGCTGTATATGACAATACTAGAGAAGGCATAGAAATTGCAGCATAAACTGATATTCCCACTACTTCAATACTATCAACAACAAGTGGATATGATTTATTTCAGCCATTTGCCAAACAGATGTTTATGCATTACATTTTACGAGCCTCATGTTGAATTATAGAGTATTAGCAAATGGTTTGACAGCAATCACAAAGACAGAAATAATAAAACTTTAATTTTATTATTACGACCCTTTGCATTTCATGAGCAGGTAAAGATACTATGATTGTCCTCAACTTGGTCGTTATTACCATTATGACTTTAGTCAAAACTTTCCAAGGTAACAGCTATAACAACAACAGAGCCGGCAGTGATGATGATAATGACAAGGATAACAACGAAATCCGTAAGAACAAAGAACATACGCGAATTCTTCCCAACTTCTCTATTATCCGCATGAGGGAACAAGGAGGGAGGCTCTGCAGTGAATGCGCTATGTCTTGCTGCATTGCTTCTGAGCCAGGGCAGTGGGCGGGATACAGGGATGACCCTTCATCCACGAGGAGCTAAGATAAGAGGGAAACAAGGGTGGTGGATGAGAGTGGAGTGGGTGGGAGTGTATGCTTGATTTGACTTGGCTACCTCGCATATAAGGGGGAAGAATACCTTGATATATAGATAGGTATATGTTAGATGAAAATGATAATAATTGATTCACATAAAGAGAGAAAACGAGCAGCAATTTCCAACACTTAATTGAAGAATAAAAGTTTACAAAGGTTCCCTACCCCCGTTAGGTGACTTATTAAATTGCAGGAGTAATTTGTGGACCTTAATATTTTATCAGTATGACATTATTGGCTACCCCCGTGTAAGGGGGAAAAAGCCTTTGGTATATGTATGTATGTATGACATTATTCATATGGACACACACACACACACACACACACACACACACACACACACACACACACACACACACACACACACACACACACACACACGAATGGACACACAAATTAAGACACACACACACACACACACACACACACAAATATACGTATGTACAGGAAAATCTATGTCTGTTTTGAGTATTCAACCATAATTATAAAGTTTAGGAGAAGAAATTCAGCCCATATGTACATTTCACTTCAGAGTCGTCGTCCAAATTAGGGAAATCCAAGCAGTGGGAGGGGAATATGAATAACACTAATTATAACACTAATTCTCTTGCGTAATTTTCTATACCTATAACCACTTACCCCTGTTGACTATATCGAATCCCACTAATTCAGTTCACTAATTCAAGTTCATTAATTCAGAGTCACTCAATAATTCACTCCCTCCCTCACACAAGAAACGACTGGCCATTGTTTCAGAATTCTAAAAAATACCCAGACACACCTACTAACCCAGGCTAGTATTTTCTAGTGTCAAACACTAAAATATATATATACACACTATGCTAAAGCATGTAATATATTACGACTACCAACTCCTACATGGCTGTTGGGATGGAAATTAATTTTTGGAAAAGAAAAAAAGAAATTAAAAAAAAGGTCCGACCTGTGATGTATTGGCAACCTTCACGCTAGAATTACGCAAAATAAATCAATACAGAGCCTGCAGGAAGACCACTAACTCACCTCAAGTGAACAAAATTGTATCCTGTCTCATCATGATATATGCATACATACACATATATATACATACATAAATATATATATATATATATATATATATATATATATATATATATATATATACACACACACACACATATATATATATATGTATATAAATATATATATATATATATATACATATACA
>NC_134809.1:3271807-3274307 GCF_046742065.1 Oratosquilla oratoria
CTGACTTGGAATGAGATTTCGTAATTTAGATTTAGTTCTCATTTCCGCTGAACCCTTCAAAACTGAAAAAATCAATATTTTCCAGAAGAAGTGACGTAGGCCTACTCCAGTTTGGTCACCTTACCACCTACACAAATGATTGTCCTATATGATTTGGGAATACATTCCCTACTGGCCTCCCGTACAGTAAACCAATAGGTAGTGTTGCGAAGAATGATGTAGCTATCGAAATCTACCAAAAATGAAGACCATGTTTTCATGTTATTTCAAGATTACAAGATCGCGCAGATCGCTAAAATGCGCAAAGCAGTCCTTGCGCGATCTCGAGATTGCCGCGCAATTATAGGATCGTTAAATCGCGCAGCGCGATCTTAAAATAGCGCTGATCGGTAATTAGCGCAGAACATACACACACACATATATATATAT
This sequence comes from Oratosquilla oratoria, assembly GCF_046742065.1. Taxonomy (NCBI): domain Eukaryota; kingdom Metazoa; phylum Arthropoda; class Malacostraca; order Stomatopoda; family Squillidae; genus Oratosquilla; species Oratosquilla oratoria. The sequence continues at coordinate 3,272,237 of NC_134809.1, forward strand.
ACATATATATATATATATATATATGTATATATATATATATATGTATATATATATATACATATATATATATACACATACATATATACATACATATATATATATATACATATGCATATACATACAAATACAGTACATATACATACATATACATATATATACATATATACATACACACACACACACACACACATATATATATATATACATATATATATATATATCATATATATATATAATATATGCGTTGTTAAAGTCAACAGCTGTGATAGCATTATTCTGTTTATAGAATTTCTTTTCTATGTTACGCACCAATGTGCAGCCGTCTGGATGCAGATTTCTTAGTAGAGTACCGAAGTCCATAGTATTTTCCTCTAGACGTCTTTCGGCCTTAACTGGCCATCTTCAGGTGTTGACTGGTCAAATTGTTGACAAAGAATGACTCGTTTTGGCCGTATGTTGGTATATATCGGCGGAGAGCGGAGAGCTGAAACGTCCGCCCGCCAATCAACGCGCGGGATGCGTTCTATGTCTTCTGGTTGGTAACGACGTTTCAGGCTGCTGCTGGATATTGATAACGGGTTTTTGATTGTAAATTAGCACCGCTTCTGTCATCTTTAGTCTTCTGGTGTCGTTATTTTTTTCAATGATGGTGGTGGTGCCTTCCATATGATGCCTCTTAAGTGCTCGTACAGGTAGTGTCTTCTTGTGGCGCCGTCCTGTAGATGTGCTGAAATACTCTTTGACAGTGCTGTAGTGGTGACGCCAATGTACCGATAATTCAGGCGACTGCAGTCACTACTGGAAGATGTGTGTTAGTACACGACGTTCACCTCTTGCATTTCACTTAGCTTAGGGAGGCAGCTGTTCTTCACGACTAAGTTGGATGTCTTTCTTGTCTTAGAGTAAATGACGAGGTCGATTTTTGAAGCCTGGGCGGTGGTGTGACGTTCTTATAAATTATATTTTTTAGGGCTTTCTCAGCATCCTTGTAGGCTGAAGACATAGTACCACTAGAGAAGAGTTTTATGTTTTGTGTAACTGGTTGTTGTTCTTGTTGGTGCATAAAGGTGTCCAGTCGATGCCGTATAACGCTGTTTATTTCTTGCATGAGATAATTGTTGTTGCTGAGAAGCTGGGTAATTCTCTTAAGCTCTGCGTTCGTGGCGGTCCATGTTGAGCAGTGGGTGAGGGCTCTTTTAACGAAGGCGTTGATGACACTGCGTCGATAGCGCTCCGTATACTCACTTGCACCGTTAAGGCAGAATCCGAGATTAGTGGATTTGGTATAAACTTCTGTTGAAAATGAAGAGGCTTCACGACGGACCACAATGTCGAGGAAAGGGAGCTTGCTGTGTTGTTCTATCTCGTGGGTGAAGTTGAGGCAGGAATTTGTTTTGAACTTGGAAATTAAGTTCACGACTTCTTCTTCTGTGTTGGCACTGATGAAAATATCGTCCACGTATCTTGCATAGATTTCTGGCTTTGGATGGTGCTGCTGCCATAATATCTCTTCTTCAATATGTCCCATATAAAAGTTAGCGAAGAGCACTCCCAGAGGTGACCCCATGGCGACGTCGTCGCATTGCACATACATGTTGCCGTCGGGCCCGTAGAAGGGAACTTCTTTGGTGCATGCCTATAATAGCAGACGAAGTGTGTTTTCTGGGATTGCGATTTTCTGTTCCGGATGATATAAGCGTTGGCATATGAAGTCTATAGTTTCGTCAATTGAATCATTCGTAAAAAGACTTTCGACATCCATCTATGCCATTATGTAAGAGGGTCGGGCTGTCTTCAGGATATCGAGAAACTCTTCTGAAGACTTCAAGCTGAAGGAGGCAGGGACAAATGGAGATATTAGTGTGTTGAGGCGCTTAGCGAGCTTGTAGGTGACTGATGGTGTCTGGCTGATGACTGGGTGAAGGGGATGGCCATTCTTGTGAGTCTTCACATTTCCGTAAGCATAACCAAGCTTATGGTCACCTTCTATCAAGGGGAGCTTTGTTGTGCTAGAGTTGTTGTTTTCACGAATTAAGTGGTTGAGTTTTGTCTTGATGCCATTGGTGGGGTT
>NC_134809.1:3279307-3284307 GCF_046742065.1 Oratosquilla oratoria
GCGAGTGTGTGGTTTTTCGGTTTGGCCACCTCCCTTATAGGGTGGAAAGGCCCTTTTGGGGGGGAGGGTGAATGTAATCATTGACTTGGGGATCCAGCTTCGGAGTTTTAAGTTTTAGTAATGACACTAACGCCAAGCTGGATGACAGCGTGACTGTGGAATTGATCTACCCCCTCCACCTCCACCTCTACCACCACCACCACCATTTCCATCTCCATCTTTACCGCCATCACCAACTCGTGTCTTGGCCAACACGCAGCGCCAAGGCCTCAGCGGTGACGGTGGAGGTGGTGGTGGAGATGGTGGTGGATGTGGTGGTACAAGTGAATGTGGTGGTAATGGTGGTGGTGATGGTGTTGGTGGTGGTGGCTGTGGTGGTGGTAGTGGTGGTGGAGTTGGTGGGGGTAGAGGTGGTGGGGGAGGTGATTGTGGTGGTGGAGGCAGATGTGGTGAATGTGATGGTAGAAGTGAATGTGGTGGTGGAGTTGGTGGTGGTAGAGGTGGTGGTGGGATAGAGATGGTGGAAGGGATAGAGGTGGAGAAGGTGGTAGAGGAGATAGAGGTTGCTGTGGTGGTGGTGGTGGAGGTGTGGGTGGAGGTGAATGTATTGGTGGATGTGGTAATGGTGGATATGTAAGTGGTGGTAGAGGTGCAGGTGGTGGTGGATGTAGTAGTGGTGGATGAGCAGTAACGATGATGGTGGTAGTGATACTATTGCTAGTATTGGAGGTAACAGCGATGATAGCGATTATGGTGATGGTGTTACATGTAATGTTGGAGGTGGTGTTAGTGGTGGTAACGTCGAGAAATGTTAACTTTTAAACTCAATTAACTTTTCTTAAGCTGAATAAGATCGCATGAAGGCAGCTACACCATATAATAAGAAAATCACCTTTACCCAACGTTCTCGGATAGCCAGGACAAGAGGCAGTCACCCCCAACGATGAAGACAAGCAACCTCAAACTCCCAATATAAAACAGAAGATACATGATATAAAATAAATATAGACGAATAAATAAAATAAATTAATTAATGAATGAGTATATGGATCAACAGTTAAATAAACATATTTGAATGAATAGATAACAATAAATAAATGAATAAATAATGATAAATAAACAAATAAACAAATCATAAATAAATAGGTAAATTAATATATTAACTAACCTTCGTTTTACAGATTATTTTATTCAGTTGCAGGCGGGGAAGGGTCACCGTACTCATGTATAAAGAAACGTTTAGCACGTTCAACAGAAACGTTTGCTACGTTGGGCTCCAATTTCGGCTCGGTGAATACCAGGTGAACTGGCTATCCGAGCATTTTGGGCCAAGGTGACGGGTCTTAATTACTTTGATGCAATCCATGATTACGGTACACTATGCACATTTCCCTGTAGTAATGGGCAGAATGCTTATTATGATGATAATTACAATAGAAATAATGATAATATTCCATATATTGTACCTAGGTTTTTCCCCCTTTTAAGTGAGGTAGCCAAGTCAAAGGTAAGGACCCATTCTCACCCACCTTCCACCCGTTATTTCCCTGTCATCTTAGCTCCTCGTGGATGACGGATCATCCCTGATCTCGCCCATGGCCTCCTGAGTCAGAAGCAATGCAGCAAGACACAGCACATCCACAGCAGGGCCAGCCGCTTCACTTACACGGGGACCTTCCCTTCTCGTCCCAATGATAATAATAATGACAATAACAGTAATAAAAATGATAATATTACAGATATTAATGATAACGATAATAATAGTAATAATGATAATGATAATCGATAATAATAATAGATAATAATAATCGATAATAATAATAATAATAGATAATGATAATCGATAATAATAATAATAGATAATGATAATCGATAATAACAATAGATAATGATAATTGATAATAATAATAATAGATAATGATAATCAATAATAACAATAATAGATAATGATAATCGATAATAATAATAATAATGATAATCGATAATAATGATAATAATAATAATAATAATAATGATAATAATAATAATAATAATAATAATAATAATAATAATAATAATAATGACAATAACAATGATAATAATAATACTTTCATAAAAGTATTAAGACTAACAGATGCCACCATACGACTGTTGAAGTTCATGTACTGCATATACGACAGATACTCATACACTGTAGTACGTGTGTGACCAAAATACACACAAAGGCCTCTTACGTGTTAACAAAGTTCCTAACTAATTACGGTTTTGGTAACAATGAAGTACAAAAGGTAAATAACAGACAACTCAAACGCTGTACCAACACCAAGAAACTATCAGGTGAGAGGTATAAAAATTATACTCAAAATAATACTTTTCATTGCTAAAAGACATATCAAGCCTATATGTGAAAACAACAGCGAAATTATATAAGATTAACGTTTAAAAAACGGATAAATTGAATTGCAAATGTCATAATATGTTGAGTACAAGTACAAAGGCACTAAATGTACAAAAGAGAATTGTGTAGCCATTCCTTATATGATATATCGACAAAAACAACGACGAGGTAAGATGCACAGGAAAGTGATTAAATTATAATAGAGATAAATAGATAAATAATGAATTTTAAAAATCAAACACTGCAATCTTGATGTAATCCGTAATCATAAGATCTGATGGCACTAACTAATATGACACAGAACAACGGGAACGAACTGAATGATTTTTTTTTTCTTTTTCTTTTTTATTACGCATTAGCGTCATACAGTGGGGGGAGGTTTTCATAATGAATATAGGAAGGCAACTGGTAATGAAATAATAAAAATTATTGGAAAAATTCCCTAATCAATTAATTAACTCTTCTAATCACAAATAAATAAACACAAATTAATAAAATAAACTAATAAATCTACAGACTTTCATCAAAACATGTCTACAAAAAGACTTGTCATCTTCTATACTAATAATAATGGTACCTATATTTTTAGATACAATTATAGTGACACTATGGCATATAGTCTTTCTATATATTGTACTGGGACCTGATTCTCAACTGAATTGAGTATCTAAGCTGTGTTTGATAGAATTAAGTGTAACAGCAAATTATACTTTCTGTATCGCCAGAAATTACTAGAATATTAAGACTTGACCAAATAGTTTATATCTTGGCCGCAAACATATATACTCGTGGAAAAATAAATCCACATTTTGAACACTTGTGATGAACACCAAGTAAAATTCCTATTAACAGAGGTCTAACATGTTGAATTTTCTTTTTGTTTTAGGCAAAGTATGCATAATACGAAAGCTTTTTGTACTTTACCTGCGATAATCCTTTGACGAGATGCTGAAGAGCAGACGACGCGATACGTCTAGTTGTTATTCATTTCACTCTGCCTCAATATATATTTTGTTTATTCACTATAATACAGAATAAACAACTTTATAGTCCTGTTTATAAAAGAGTTCCATTGGGCTGCGACCTTACACTACCACAACGGTCAAACGTCGTATACAACAGTTCAAATGGGCGAGGATCACTAGCATTTGGTACACGTAAACTGTCTTCGAATATAATTACTCTGAATACTGCAGAAACGTCCTGAAGGCCAAAGGACTCATTATACTCGGTCTAGAGATTTGGGTCACGGCCGTTCTAGACCCACAGCCACAGCTTACTAAGATTCTCAAGGTTACATTGTGGCTAGCCATGCGAACTACTCGATGTTACAATGGATTTCGTGGTCGCTAGACTTGTAGTCCTTCTTTAACTGTCGTCTGCCACCTAAGCAGACGTTGTTTCGTAAAAATAACATTATTTACATAATTCAAATTACTCTTAAGTTCACTGAGTTATTGTGTTAACGGATATTGTAGAGTAAAAAAGGTGTGGAGAATTATTTTGCCCGTCTACGTTCGGACCTTCCGACACCTGAGTGGACTGTGTGTGACTGCTGCATGGCGCGTTGCTACTGACAACATAACACGTTGCCAAACAGTGGTTCTGTTTTTATCTTTCTTTCTTAGTTGTTGCACAATATACCTCTAAATTACAGGCATTTCTACCCTGGGAGTTATATATCGTAAAATAAAGCATATATATTTCATTAATAAAAAGTTATCTTAATGCTCCCTCGGCGAATATATAAACCATTGCCATCTGCTAAAGAGAATATACAAATTCAATATAACGATCTACATTGAACGAGCCGTTACGTGTAATCAACGACAAAAATTTATGATCGCTGGAACGATAGACCTTTAAATAAATAAATGTAAAATAAATCAGGGTTTGCATAGAACTGTAAATCATACGTGAATATTATAAAAACTTGCATTGCTTTGAATTGGTACATCGTCTGATTGCATTTCACAGTGGCCTATTGTGTTGTATCCGCCGGTTTGTATTTATTTGTATTTACTACCACTGAACAAACATTTGAACAAATATGTCTGCATACTCTCATACCCACAATTTTGTGCAGATGCATGAAATAAAATGCGCATGTACACAAACACGTAAACCTAAATAAATATAACTGTATATTTGCTACGCGCATATGAAGTTCACATATGGGGGCGCGCGCACACACGAACACACAAACGAATACACACACACACACACACACACACACACACACACACACACACACACACACACACACACACACACTCACACACACATACACACTAACACACACACACACAAACACGCACACACACACACACACACACATACACACACACACATACACACACACACACACACACACACACACACACGTACACATACGAGTTGATAAGGAAGGTAAATAGAAAAGAGAGGACGGTAGAATCTAATTCAAAAATGATCAAAATTCTTATTTTTAACGATCAGATCCCAATCACACTGAAAAGTATGTGGCTCTGGTCCGTAGGGGTTAGGTTACTAAGGTTCCTTAAGTGCTAACTGTATATAAATGATGCAGTCAATACCCCAGTACGGGTAGAGAAAGAGGGAGGATATAGATACGCGTAGATAG
>NC_134809.1:3289307-3306807 GCF_046742065.1 Oratosquilla oratoria
AGCTTACCCCGTTTAGGATGCAAAACAAATCACTAAGCACACATGACAACAATACTTGCAGAAACCACTTGGAAAATAAAATAAATTAATACCGAATGTTCGGTATTCATTTCTTTTATTTTCCAAGTGGTTTCTGCCCATATAGGATATTGACTGCATAAATTCAAATTGATATTTCAACTACTAGTGACACCCATACAGATACAGCATTCTTTTACAATAGAACAATTTCTACACGAATAAGAATACCTGCCATTTTTCACCTTTATCCTTCCTTAAATCTCTCCTTTAGCACCTCTACAATGCTATAGTGTCCTCAAGGATATTAGCGTTGGTTATTGTCGACGAAATACGAAAGCCGAAAAGGAAGAGTTTAAGTTCGATCCACCATTTTCAGATTGTCGTAGGCATCCCCCCCCCACCCCCAAAAAAAAAAAAAAATTATATATATATATATATATATATATATATATATATATATATATATATATATATATATATATATATATATATATATATATATATACACGACGTAGGCATGTAGGAGTTTTCCGTTTTTTTTTTAGAAATTGGGGGAACAAGCTAGTCAAGCTAATTTTTCAAGACCTATATGAAAGACAAGGAAATTACTGGGCCAAGCAACTACGATCGTACTTGCAAAAGCTAAGCTTAAACCTAGAGGGTCTCAAAACGATAGAAAACCTCAAAGCCAGGATAAATGATATTGACAAACATATGGAAAGCCGGACTGGCAAGTAAACCCTCTTTATCGCATTACAGGCTGTGGAAAAAAAAGAAATAAAAACGGAAGAAGACGTTTATTGAAATAACCTAGACTGGCACTCTATTCCGCGCCAGGACAAACACACGGTAACTAAATTTCAGAAACCGACGCACAAACTGCCCCCTATGCGGGTGGTGCTAAGAAAACCTCGAGTATTTCTTTCTCGAGTGCAACGAGCTATCATCGATCAGAGCCCAAAACAAACTCCTCCAACAACCCTACCCGGAAAACAAAGACGAGATCCTTAAGAAACTATTAATGTTTGATGCTAAAGCAGAAAACCCGGAAGCGAACGGACAAACAATATATAACCTCTGGAAATACAGAGCAATCAAAGTCCGAAATTAAACGACGAGAAACCCACAACGGACGAGGGGTGCCGAAGCCAAGGCGGCGGCGGCGGCACCACCACCAACACCAACTGTAAAATGTGGTACTCCCCAAGGCAGGCGTAGCTCCTCTTGGGGATCGGTGCCACCTGCGTAGAGCTGATGGCCAGGGGTGGTTGCTGCTGTTTGGCCCCCAACTCTTGGGGTTGGGGGGTGGTCCCACGGCGTAGACGCTGCAGCTCCAGGACCAGTGGCATTCCTTGGGGAGACGGGACTGCTCGGACAGACAGTCTAGGGAACGACAACAACAACAACAACAACTGTAAGATGTAAGAAATGAGTGATTCTAGTCCCAGCCTGTAAATCAGGTACCAGCCCTTCAAGCCACACTTCTCGGTGACGAAGTGGTTCACCTATCAGAACTTTTGAAGAATAGAGGTCTCGTTCGATTTGGGGTCCCTATTCTTCAAAAGGGCAAAAGTGGAACACCTATTGTTCAAAAGAGCTACCTAACCTAACATTTTTTTTCTTCTTACGTAGGACCATTATTCTTCACAAGGGCAAAGCTGTGACTGCTATTATTCAAAAGGGGCCGCTGTTCTTCAAAAGCTCCCACTTGCCTAATCAAACAAGCCTTTCAAGAAAGACCACCAAACTCAATACTCCTACAACCCCTCAGCCCCCTGATAAAGTCCCACAAAGAAAACCCTCTCACACCGGACAAGAACCACACTAGCACATATGTGGTCAGGGCACCATCTAGCATGAAGAAAGTACCATCAAGAATAGGCCTGGCCACAGATTCAAACTGCCCCATACAAAAGACACAGAACACCTCATACTGCTATGACCCTACAGTAACAATACAATATCTCTTATCTAAGTGACTAATGGTCCTGCCCAGAGGCTGCAGGTCTTCTGCAAGAGATACCAGGGGCAACAGATTGATAGGTGCCACATTCTGGGAAATGGCCTTCTGCATTGGAGGGTACTAGGTTGTTCCATTTTGTTGTGATATCATAGAGCAAGGTTTCTTAATCTGTGGTGGTAGCAGCCCCAGGGAGTGCTGTAATAAATTTTGTTGATCGAAAGGTTCATTCCTTGCAATGTCATTTCTGTAACCAGACGTTAGTGGGTGTTGGACTACCTAAATAAGATTACAGGTAGTTTTGATGCAGCCCGAAGGGATTTCTCCCCGTCCTCTCCTTTATATGGGGGGACGGAGAGGGGGGGTCGCCGATTTAATGAAGCGGCCTTGCTGTTGATGTGCTGTGTCCTGCGACACTGCTTCTGACCCTGGGCAGTGGACAGGGTGCTGGGATGACCCGTCATCTAGGAGGTGCTAAGATGGGATGGAGGGTGGAGGGGTGTGGAGTGTTTTCGGGGATGAAATGGGTGGGAATGTTTTTGTGCCTTGTCCTTTTTGGCTACCCCCCTGGTAAAGGGGAAAAATGTAATTTTCGCAGGAAAATTAATTTTTCCCTGATACAAACCTGAGGTACTCCTTACACTAGGATATCTTCGTGTAGTGCGAATATTTCTACTGCGAAATTAAAATCCTCACTCTGTGGGTCTGGGCAACGCTTATCCTCAGTAAGGGGCCCCATTGGGGCAAGGGGGGGGGGGCCCTTGCCCTCCACCACAAGTCTCGCACACTATAACCATTCTCTGAGCCAGGTATGAATTAAGCACAAGGTTTGTCAGGCAAGGAGAAGGAACTGTTTAGAGGGGTGGTTGAGGAGGGCCATTAAAGGTAAGGAGTACCTCAGGTTTGTATCAGGGAAAAATTAATTTTCCTGCGAAAATTACATTTGTTCCGAAGAATACAAACTCTTCGGTACTCCTTACACTAGGAGACTCGGACTTAGGAGGGAAGGAAGTTGTTATCTAGCCTGGGAAACCGCTGTAAGGAAAATCTAGTGTGCTAAGACTATGTTGACCAGACCCCTATACATTCCCCTCACTTTGAAGTGCACCCCTTTCTGTTCCCTGGAGTGGAGACAGACAGGTTATAATCACTTTTGTACCACTGAAGGGCTTGAATTGATTCCCTTGGAATGCTTGAGAGCCCGCGGGTAAGGTAAGGGAATGTAAGAGTATGAGAAGGACTTTGGAAAGTTATCCCTGCAGTTGCCGAGCCAGAACCTGGATGAGTTGTCAAGGTCGGCTGTGTGCTCTTGAGGAGGGGTATATAATTTTCAGGACTTCTTGGGCAGCCACTATGGGGCCCAAAGATAAGTTCCCTAAAGATTCCCACATAACTTCTTTGAGGTAAAAGGAAGTGAACATATTCTGGCTCTTCCATATACCTGCTTGAAGAACCTGGTTGACTGACAGATTCTTTCTGATGACTAGGGAGGTCCCTACTGCCCTCAGGTCATGGACAATCTGTGTGGTTCATGTCGCAGGCTCTGCGGATGACTTCCATTGTCCAGTAAGAAATGGAATTCTTAGTGATGGGCTACCTTTAGTAGAGATGAACAACCTCTTTAATTCTGGTCGAAGATGTTCGGTTCTCTTGAGGTAGGTCCGGATGGCTCGTACCGGGCATAGAACTGTTTCAGTCTATTCTCCCCCTGCAAATTCGTCTAAGGACGGAACACTAAAGGACCAGAATCTAGGGTCGGATTTGGCAGGATCTTGGTTTTTGGCAATGAATTGAGGCATGAAAGTGAAGGAGACCTCTTTCCATCCTTTGGAATGGGCGACTCTATAAGAGATGGCATGTAACTCCCCTACTCTCTTGGAAGATGCCAGGGCTAGCAGAAAAAACTGTCCTCTAGGTGAGGTCCTTCAGATGTGCCTCTCGGAGAGGTTCGTAAGGGGGACCCCACAGAGAGTTCAGGACTAATGCCACATCCCGCGGAGGAGAACTGATTTCCCTGGGGGGGCATGATCTTTGAAGTGCCTGAAGAGCATGGAAATTTCCGGTGAAAGGGCTAGGACCATGCCCTTCAGAGAAAACACCTGATTTAGAGCTGCCCTAGAGCCTTGTACTGCCGAGAGGGAGATCTTCTTGGACTTCCTGAGGAAGTGGAAGGAGGCGATCTCAGGAATGGTGGCTCGATCTGGGACTAACTTCCTCGAGTGGCACCAATTTGCAAAGGCATTACATTTCCCTTGATAAAGGTTAGCTGAGGAAGAGCGAATAGGAGTGGACATGTCCTCTGCCACTTCTCTGGGAAAACCCTTCTTTAGGAGGATCCGGACCATAGTCTGAATGCGTGAAGATTGAGTGCTGAAGGGTTTTTGTGCCAAGGCCCGTTGATGGGTGGAAACAGAAGATCTGGTCTTCCCTGAAGGGCCAGAGGCTCTTCTACTGCTAGCTCGAGGGCGTCTGGAAACCATGGGGCTTCAGGCACCAAGGAGCGATCAAAGTCATCCGAAGGTAGGATGCGTGTCTTGCTCTCAGGAGTACCTTCTGGAGCAAGGGAAATGGTGGGAAAGCGTAGGAGTCCAGGTTGTCCCAACTTTGCAGAAGAGCGTCTTCTCCTGCTGCCAGAGGATCCGAGAAAGGGCTGAAATATATTGGGAGTTGGTGATTCCATCTCATTGCAAAAAGGTCCACTAGAGGGGAGCCCCATTTGCTGAGGATGAAGTTCGCTACCTCTCGATAGAGGGACCATTCTGTGTTGATTATCTGATTCTTCCTGCCGAGGTGGTCCGCCCAGACATTCCTCTTCCCCGGGATGTAGCGGGCTTTGAGTGACACCTGGAGATTCTTGGCTAGGTTGAGGATGTCCATCATCAGAAGGCATAGTTCCTGAGAGACTGTGCCCCCCTTGCTCGTTCAGGTAGGCTACTACCGAGGAATTGTCCGACAATATGCCCACTACTTTCCTGAGACTTGATCCTTGAAGTGACGGAGAGCCAGGAGTACTGCTTTCAACTCAAGCCAATTGATATGGGCTGTCCGCTCGACTGTGGACCAGGAACCGCTGATGTGATCGTCGTTGAGGTGGGCTCCCCAGCCCTCCTTGGAGGCATCGGAGAACAGGAGGACTTCAGGGGGAGATGGGCCGAGGGGCATCCCCATGAGAAGGTTGCATGGGCCTTCCTCCAGAGAAGAGAATCCTTTACTTCTTCGGTGAGGGAGATGTGTTGTAGGGGTTCTCCCTCTTGCGGGGCCCACTGAGACTTGAGGAGCCACTGTAGCGGTCGCATTCTTTGTCTACTCCTGGGAATTAATTTCTCTATGGAGGCCATATGGCCCAGGAGGATTTGGCATTGTGTCGCCGTCAGGAACCTGGTCGATAGTGCCTGTGCAACTAGAGAAGCGAGATTCTGGATCCCCTTTTCTACTGAGAAGGACTCCATTAGGGAGGAGTCCAGGACCATACCCAGGTACGTGACTCTCTGTCTTGGTAAGAAATCTGACTGTTCCGGGTTGACTACTGTGCCCAATTTCAGGACAAAGGTTAGGACCATTCTCAGGTGCTCTTGGCATAGCTGGGCGGAATGTGCAAGGATCAGCCAGTTATCCAAGTAACGGAGTAGTTGAATTCCCCTGGAGTGGGACCACGCTGAAACGAGGTTGAACACACTGGAGAAGACTTGGGGTGATGTGGAAAGTCCGAAGCAGAGGCAGGGGAAGTGGAAGGTGTTGCCCCTGTGGATGATTCTGAGGAATTTCCTGGAGGAGGGATGAACTGGTATGTGGAAATAGGCATCTTGGAGGTCCAGCGACACCATGAAGTCCCCTTCCCTGATAGACGCCCTTACGGACTCTGGGGTGTCCATTTGGAACTTCGTCAGGGAAAGGAACTTGTTGAGTGGAGACAAATAGATGACTGGTCTCCACACCCCTGTTGTCTTTTCTACTAGGAATAGCCTTGAGTAGAACCCTGGGTCCGGAGTCGAGACTTCCTCTAAAGCTCCTTTCTGGAGCAGAACGGAGGATTCCTCCGCTAGGGCCCGCCCGCGAGCCGAGTCCGGGTGGAAGCTGCTGACTTGGATGGGATAGGGGGAGAGGTTTGGGACAGTGGGAAAGGGAAGACAATAGCTTGTCTTAATGACTTAGTAGGTCCAGTCTTCCGTCCCGGCCTCTTCCCATGCTCTCCAGTAGAGGGAGGGGCAACCCCCTATCTTGTGCGGAGGGGCTGGCGAATTCCTAGAATTCCTGTGGGGGAGTCCGGAGCCTCTATAATGTTTGCGTCTAGGATCTCTAGTCGTAAAGGGACGGGGCTTTCCTGTCTGCCTTTTCGACTTGGAGTGGAGGGGTAGGGAATCAGCATGCGGGTTAGAAGGGGGGCCCTCGTCAATGGAGCATAAATTTCTCTGAGGAGGGGATCACTGGGGTCTCCTAGGACGGTGTCTCTCCTGCGGGACTCAATGTTGGCCCAAGACGTTAAGAGGCAGGCCGCTTAATGCTTCAGAGCTCTGCTCGAGCATTCCCATAGAGCCTGGAGGTTGCATTCCCCTTGGGGTTGCAGCCCGGGTAAAAACTCCCTTACTGAAGCCAAGACGCGTTCCAGCCAGGAGTGCACCGCGAGAGAGAGAGCCAGGGCCTGAACGAGGTCCCTGGATTCTCTGCCGGAAAGGATGACGTTTCTTCTGAGCAGTGAATCCACGTCCGCTTTGACAAGCTCTGGTAACCGAGCCGGGATCAAGGCTGCTTAAGGTTTGTCCCTGATGGGAAGTAGAAGCGTTTTTGCTGTTCCACTGGAACAGAGCGCCAACGCGGTTTTTCGGTTGCCCGCTTTGTGAGTGCGTCGGAGGCCTGGTTCATGGCTCGTACCGCTGTGTACTCCATGGGAGTTGGTTTTGTTGTTTGAAAATTGCCCGTCCTGAAGATTTCAGACTCGAACGTGACTTCCACTTCCTGTGGAAGGCTCAGTTGATTAGCTCTCCTAACTTTAGAGAGGATCTCTGAGCAGGAGGGTGTAACAACCATCGGGGATTCCGACTGGGAATCCTGCGAAGTTTGGTAACTTGCCCTCTCAACCCCGGCGCTGTGGACGTCGTCGCCGTCGTGGCTGGCGCCTGTCCACCCGCGACTAACGCGCGCGTGGGTACACCTCGGGCCTCCTGCCCCCCGGGCATAGAAAGGGTTCCGTGAATGACCCGGCTCGTCTTACGATTGGAGGAAGGAGGACTGCGGGACTCCCGAGAAGGAGGAGAGGCCGAAGCGCTCGTCGGCTCCAAAATCGGGTCCTTTGTCCGTGGGGGGGGGGGGGGGGTGAGCTGCCGGGCCGCGTCGCGGGGGGGGGCCGCCTGCGGACGCATCCGGGAAAAAGCTCGTACTCGGGGGATAGTTCGCGGGGGCCAGAGGCGCATGCCCGTCGAAGCTAACCGCCTTGGGTGATGGAATAGGAGGTAATTGGCTTGAGACTGACTCGAGGTAGCCGTTCTACAACCTTTCCGTCTACTACGTTTTGGAGGAGGGGGACCGGGCCGCGTCGCGGGGGGGGGGGGGGCCGCCTGCGGACGCATCCGGGAAAAAGCTCGTACTCGGGGGATAGTTCGCGGGGGCCAGAGGCGCATGCCCGTCGAAGCTAACCGCCTTGGGTGATGGAATAGGAGGTAATTGGCTTGAGACTGACTCGAAGTAGCCGTTATACAACCTTTCCGTCTACTACGTTTTGGAGGAGGGGGAGAACTGCCCTTGTCCTCCGCCAGCGCAGCATGCCTTCTCTTTGTTTCGGGTGAGCGGGGAAGGGATCTTCCCTGCGCGCGTACTTTGTTCTTTGCCTGCACTTTCTTGTGAGCATGAAAATACGCGGACCACTGCTTATCGTCCCAATGAGCAAGCGACCGCATCCGGGAAAAATCTCGGACAGGAACGGTAGCTAGAGGTGGCCTGAGGCGCATGTCCGTCTACGCTAACCGTCCTGGTTAAAGGAATAAAGGACAACTTGGCTTCCTGTCTACTACGTCGTGGAGGAGGGAGAGAATTGCTCGTCTCCTCTGAAGCCGTAGTCTGCCTTCTCTTGTTTTTGGGGGGGTGAAGAGGGAAGCCACTTTCTATGCTCGCGCACCTCCTCCCCTGCATGCGCCTTCCCGTAAACATGAAAGTACACGGAACACTGACTATCATCTCACTGAATGCACGTCTCACACGGGGATGAAGGCGAACACTCAAGAGCTATACACTGGAAACACCAAATGTGAGGATCCACCTGGGCTGGCGGTAAGGGGGGTGAGATAAAGGCATCTCCCTTCGGCGAAGGCAGCAAACCTCTCCTGACCACAACAATACTGGAACCAGAGTCCATACTTACAGTGAAGGGCAGGATACCCGGTGGCGGTTAAGGGAACAATACTTAAGAAATTCCAGGACACAGGACGGCGTAGGGAAAACCCCGATGAAATTGAAGGACGACGAACTCCTCTGCGTCCTGGGAGTGAGCTGGCGACAATCGAAGCGGATTGCTCGATTCTCGGCCCATACGTAAACAGAGAACCGGCGAGTAATTAACGGTTCGCTGCCGCGCCAACAATGGAGTTTGACTGAGAATCGGCCCACCAAGGGGGAAACCGACAAAAACTAAACATGTATAGTAGAGAGATGTTAACGCGGTCACTACTGCGAAGAGAATGGTTATAGTGTGCGAGACTTGTGGTGGAGGGCAAGCCCCCCCCCCCCCCCCCTTGCCCCAATGGGCCCTTACTGAGGATAAGCGTTGCCCAGACCCACAGAGTGAGGATTTTAATTTCGCAGTAGAAATATTTGCGCTACACGAAGATATCCTAGTGTAAGGAGTACCGAAGAGTTTGTATTCTTCGGAACAAAAGCCTTGGTATATGTATGTATGTACTGAGGTTGGAAAATGTTTATAAACTGTCACAGAACCTCCACACATGGACACTCATCTTGATCTTTACTATTCAACATTAAGTCTTATCATCTAGCTATTGTCTACTTCCATCTTAAAGCTTGGTCTTCACAAATGAAACACTTTGTTTGATTGGTTCTTTCTGTATTTGATTAATGTGAACAAAATATTTTAAAAGCAAAAGCCAACTCTACAGCATTGTGATTTTTGTTTTTTTATTGCATTCTGAAATATCTTTCACCATTGTGAAAAGATCAAAGATCATAACAGGCAATGCTATGTTGTACCACATGTTTGAATTCCGAGGATACTGTAAAGAGGACACCAGGGTGCTGAGAATACCAAATGCTACAGCAAAGCATCAAGAAAACCTTTTGCAATCAAATACAACTTTCATATACATCCAGAATAGTCATAACTTTACTTCATGTTCTGCCTGCATGCAGTATAAATAATTCACTTAATTTTTTTTATTATGCATTTGGCAATTTTTTTGTGTGTGAAGGCAGTGATATACATAAATATTTTCAAATATAATCTTATGTATTTGGTAAAATATGTTAATTTTAAATGCCCCATATTTGCTCAATGAACACTGTTTGCAATCAGAAATGCTACCTGTATGCATTAAGAAGTGCTCACTACCAAAAAATATGCTACATGTACACTATGCATTATGACCAGTGCCTGCAATACCAAATACCAATAAATATGAACAATACTCTCCATCCGTCCAGACAACCTCCGAAAGGACAATATTATTAGCTACCTAAACAGCTATTAAAACTGACCTATTTTAGTCACACTGTGTCAACTAAAGCATTGCCTTCATGACAGACTATATTTCATTACAAGGAAAATACAACAGAAGAACCTCTGCATTCATTCGTCTCGTTCATTTGTTCATTCATCACAACAGTTAAGGTGATCTACTAGTTTAATGCCTACCAAGAAAGCTAGATGCAGCAAAGCCATACTGTCCGCAGGGCAAGATGCAGTTGTATCTTACACGGTTTTATTTTTGCTTTGCCTCCTCATTTAGCTTTTCCTCTTAAGGACTTTCAAGATCAATACTAACACTCTTTATACTTTATATTTTCCTTTTCAACATCACAGATTTAACTACCATCTACACTATGTAGCAAATCAATGTGGTGGATATTTTCGACAACAAAGTTGTGGAACATTTCTGATACTTAAAACTTTCAGAGCTGTGATCTGATCAAGAAAATAATATGTATACATAAATGGACTAGTCTGGTAGTGTAGTTGGCGCAGCAAGGTAAGTTCCAAAAAATTGTGGATGAAATATTTATAGACCATGATTAAGCGACTGCATGCCAGTCATCACAGTCCTACAACTTCGCTTCATCAGGTCACCAATGCTACAACCTTGTGCAAGGGGGAAGAAAACAAAGTTAATCCCCATCCATCATGAGGAGGTTAAAGCACCTTGTAGGAGATTAAAACTATAAACATCACCCTTCCAATTCATAACCTATTCAAAAAAACTATATGAACAAGCTGACATATCACAGTTATATAACAAAAATAACAATTCACTTTTCATTACCTGGGTTACTATATATTTCCAATTTACGCCAGGTATCGTAACACATGGCCCCATAAAATATGTAATTAATATGCACAATTTAAACATCTTTTTCATAAGAATTACATAGAACAATGGAAGAAAAGTTAGATATACTCTTCCAACCTGATACTTAACCACTTCAGCCCAGTAGTATACTTTCTTCTTCTTCTTTTGAAATTCAAACCATTTTATTTACATCAGGGACTTGTTCATGTATTACCAGATTATGTCCTGGTTGATCAATTTTCTCTTGCTCTAAGAAAGCCCCCTGGACTGAAGAAGTTAACATCAAGTTGTTGAGACTCCACTGGCCTATCTTTTTCCCATATTCTTCTCAGCTTTGCATGGTACACAAGCCCACACTCAAAGCTAGTGCAGATAATGACGTGCTGTACGCTATGAGGAGTAGAGAGAGACACAGTCTGCCATTGGTTCGTAGCTCCCAATAGAATCCCAGTCATCTGTGTCTGACTCAGATGAACCATTGTCTTCCACCCCCGTACCAGTCATTGCCACACGAGCATAGTCGTCTGTATCAATGCTCTTGCAGAAGTGGATGGCATACTTCAACTTTTCTCGCAACACAGCCTGTAATCAATGTTACGTCAACATAAAAATTAAATGAAAGGGAGATAAAAACTACTGAAATCATTCCCAACACTCTACCATCTCAGTCCTCTTTGACCTACACTGACAACTCTCTTTCCATTCTCATTCTCTGCCTCATCTTCACCTTTCTCACTCAATCTACTGTTGTAACAGGAACAAAACAGATAACAAATGTAAGTTCAGGGGAAAGTTTGACCAATGGTAGCACAGAGATGGTACCCATGAGAATAGTTCTTATCCTATGTATTAATATTAGATAAACTCTATTTGGTATAGAATGGTTTCAACATTATAAACATTATGTTGGTGTTCTTATTATGAAAACTTTTGTTTTTTATTTCAATGCAGTCTTCTCAAGCCAGTGCAAAAGAACCTGCTAGGAAAATAAAAATTCTCACCTTGCATGAATATCTTGGCATTTTGAGGAGGAAGAAACAGGTGTAGGACTCAGGTAAGAAGTTGTCAGGAGGACTATACTTGTCTAGCACCTGCATTTGGTTGAAAAATTATATTAGCATAACACCATGTGCAGAATAAACCTACTTTTCAACTATTTATACTTAGTAAACAGCAATACCATTTTTGTTGGATTATTTCCTAACCTGGAAAACAAAGTCCCTTCCTCTGAAATCAGCGATAGTTCTGGGCAGCCGAGTACGTCCCCACACGAAGCGTAAGAACAAGGAGCGTTCAGCCGTAGTGAATTCCTCCATCACTTCCCAGAACCAGCTGACCAGTTGTGATGATGCCTCCACACCTAGATGAGAGAAATTAATATCAGAGCCAAAAAAACATTAAACATGTAATGTGGTGCAGATGTTACTAAAGTGTTGTTGTTCATGACGCAAATATCTTAAGTGTGTATGGGTTGCATGTACTGTTCAGCATGAATTACAGTTCACTGCAGTGTTTGTGGTTGTCACAGTTGTCAATAAAATGTGTTAGATCCAACTTTACCAAACCATTGGTAGAAGGCAAGATCCTTCAAGTGTACAGATGTCCTAAGCTAGTACAAGATTAAACATATTTTGATTTAACAGTTCTATATGCAATACAGTCTTACTGTTTTAGTCTATTTTAGATACAGGGATGATCTGTCATCCATGAGGAGCTAAGATGAGAGGGAGGAAAGGGTGGTGGATGCGAGTGGAATTGGTGGGAGTGGGTACTTGCCTTTTGACTTGGCTACCTCCTTTGTAAAGGGGAAAGAGCCCTTGGTACACAGATAGTTTTAGTCTGTCTATTACAAGGCAATCTTGTTCTTTTGACTGTATACCCTATGTCCAATAAAGTACTAAAAACTGTCAAACAATCAGTCCGTTTCCCCAAGTCTCTCTTTAAGGAGACCCATAGTTCCCAGGCAACTGGCAATGGTCATTGCATACAATGAAAACTATACCACTACCCAGTAACTCTAAGACATAAATCTATTATCTCACCTTTATAGGTTGCTACACTCTTAAGTAGGTTAAGTGGTATATCAGGAGAGCCACAAACCATAGTTTCTAACTCATAAGGAGTAAAGAGTGAAAGCAGAGGAACTGGGACAACACGGCTCATTCCTCTCCGCACTGAAGCCACCTGGGCATCAAATTCATGCAATCTGCAAGAAAATTATTTACATTTTTCACATAACTTCCCATTATTTCACATCTCCAAACATTATAATATGATGTTCAATTTAGGATATATACTAAACATATCATTCACTTTAAAGTTCTAAAAGAAATATATTTAATTTTGAGAGCAAAAACAATTCATTTCAATGGAAAAGAAAATCATAAGACATTGTGCTCCACATACCTATAATTCAGAGCTAGGCGCACATATTCGTGTCTGTTTGCTGGAGAAACTCTTGTATAGCGTGACGACAGAGAAACCTCATGTCCCGCAGCAGAAGTGGTGGTGAAGGGAAGGTCCAGGCTCACAAATGCCTTATCGTCTCCTTCCATCTGCTGCACACACATTAACCCAGGCACATAGTGACGGTCCACCTATTACATCAAAATATAAATGACATTAATGCATATGCAATAATAAAAAATTAATTGATACATATCGCAAACAATTAACAAATTAGATATTTTCAATTTCTTTCCCTTGTGAGCAGGAAACTTCTAAGGGGATGGAAATTATAATTTACTTTTTTTTTTCTCACTCATAATTTAATAGTCCTTCTTCCACAAGAAGCCATGATAACAGGGGAAAACAAATGGGTGCTCAATGAGTGTTGGATGGGGGGTGATGGGGATGGAAGGTGAGGGAGTATATGTAAGAAATAATAAGACGCAACCTGAAGGGATTTCTCCTTGTCTTCTCCTTTTCTGCACAAGGGGACAGAGAAGGGGGGGGGGGGGTCGCCAATTTAATGAAGTGGCCTTGCTGTGGATGTGCTGTGTCTTGTGACACTGTTTCTAACCCAGGGCAGTGGACAAGATGCAGGGATGACACGTCATCCAGGAGGTGCCAAGAGAAGAGGGAGGGAAGAGGGTGGAGGGGAGTGGAGTATGATAGGGATGGAATGGGTGGGAGTAGATTTTTATGCCTTTGTTTTTTGGCTACCTCCCTTATAAGAAGGAAAAAACCTTTGGTATATGTATGTATACATAGACAGACCAACCTCTGTAATATCAGCTGGGTTGAGTGGCATTCCAGCTAACTGCTTCCATACCGGCTCAGCCAAGTTGAGACTTAGTGGACTTCCCGTGCGGATGGCAATACCCATCATTACACCTGTGTCAATCAACATTATCATGTTAGAAGAAACAAATATCCCAGTATGAGGGTAATGCTCAGTAAACTTTTTTCAAACTAGGAGCTACCATCAGACCTACAGGATCAAGAAATTACTTTCTGATGATAAAGATATGGTCTAACGTCACACACTCCCCACCCTATCAGGAGGCTAGGACGGTGCCCCTCACAGAGGGCTTTGTAGCATGGAATTTAATGAATCATGCCCTTGGTTCAACTTCACTGGCGGCAGGATTCGAACCGCCCTCACATCGACCTTCACTGCAAGTAACGACGCCCTAACCCGTTCAGCCAGCAAGCTTCCTAACTTTCTAAACCTTCTTAAAATGTATATACTTATTTATTTGTCTATTTATTTTTTTCTAGAGAAAGTAAAAATTATTTACATACCCAGAAATGTGAACATGTTGGTATGGTGCTGTGAATTTGCTTGTGGGTTAAAAAGGAAACAATCCCGAGAAGTGCCAGCTTCATCACGTCCATTAGGTGTCGGGATAAGGAGTGGCAAGGACCCATTCATGAGTTCATCACACATTTCTGCAACACTTTCACTGTAGCCACCTCCACAGTCATCAACACTTTCACCTGGAAAGATACGTGTAATCTGTTAACATCTGTAATACATAAAGTGTTCCACAAGCTTTGTCTTGCTTCTCTATTTTCACACGAGGGGATGTGGAGGGAAGGTCACCATGTAAATTTGATACATGGCCCTGCTGTGCATGTGCTGTGTCTTGTTGCACTGCTTCTGACCTAGGCAGAGGGCAGGAAACAAAGGAACACTCTTCATCCACAAGGTGCTAAGATAAAAAGGGGACAAATGGGTGATGAATGTGAGTGGGACAGGTGGGGGTATGTGCATGTCTAGGCTGGTTATCTCTCTCATAAAGGGGAAGAAGCCTCATGGTTTATAAATAGATTTATGCATACACATACTCTGGTACCTGAATGTGGTCCTGCAAAATGGACAGCAAAGCTGCATATTTCCAAAAGCTGTCGACCCCCTTACCTCCATCAGGAGATGCAACCTTGAGGGGCTGACACTTGGTTTTTGGACCTGGCCTAAGATCTCTCTATCAGCTTCAGCTGTATTTCTTACACTTTTTTTACATATGGAGAGCTGATAATCAGTGACTGTTCTTCACTCCCTACAACTTTCAGGCAGTGACATAGAAACAGAACCACAACACAGACAACAGTACAATTTCTTCCTGGAGAAATTTGTGGGAGATTCCTAAGATCATTGCCAGCCACTGTCAGGCTATGGGGTTTTCCACTTAGTAAAATGTGAAGCAATGACTGAATGATTGATTGTATGTATATATCTATGTATTTACCTAGTTGTATTTTACGGGAAGAGAGCTATGGTCGTAGTGACCCACTTTTGTATCTTTCCACATCCAGTTTGTTCTTAAAATCATGTATAGTTTTAGCACTCACTGTTTCCTCCTCCAGTTTGTTCCAGATATCTATCACTATATGTGTGTATATGTGTGCATGATATATATATATATATCAGTCTAAATTCCCTATGTCTTCTTCAAGCACACAACTTACCTACGAACTTCACTTTCCAAACCCGATGTGGCAGAAATAGAGCCTCCTGGGTGAGCAGAGCCATCTTAGACACCATCTGACCAAACACGGACTTCATACCATCTGGTCCAGCCAGACCTCCCCGTGATCGAGACCTCTTTACACTGATACGATTTAATTCCACGATGGGGCCGTGTTGTCTATCTCTTACCATTGTTGCTTGAACCACCTTTAAAAGAAATAAATAGTTAAAGATTAACACCAAAAATATTCTGTATAGGCATAAAGTTCACTTATGTTTAATGGAATCTTGTTTTTTTTTTTAATTTGATTCAATGTCACAAATGCATCCTTATGGAAGACTTTCTTAAATCATAACGTGTGAAAAATTACTATTTTGAAAAATTAATAAGTAATGAACCAATATAACTATGAAAGAAAGCTAGTGAAGGGATAATGTTTTCCTTTATGAATCATAGCTAATCAATGTGAGAAAAATCTTTGAAGACTAACACTAATTACATCCTATACTAAGATTGAAGATATATCCTCTCATGATATACACTGAAAAATACATGAATTATATAATTAAATCAGGATTAAAAAGTGTTATGACAAAAGGGATTAAAAATTCATGAGAAATGTGGCAGGAAAGGGAGCAGTGGAGGTGGAGGTAAATTGTAGACTGAGAGAAGCACGTATATACCTTGGGGGATTAAAAAGTGTTATGAGAAATAGTCAACTGGGAATGGATGCAAAGAGGAGATTATATGAAGGGGTGATTGTGCCAATGGCACAGTATGGGGCATAGACTTGGAATTTAAGAGAGGCAAAGAGAAGTTTAAGTGTATTTAAGATGACACGTCTTGAGAAGTATGGTAGGGGTTACAAGGTTGGATAATGAGAGATGAGGTGAGGAGAGGGAGGGTGGAAAAGAAGATGGCAGATAGGGCTGATGAAAGAGTACTGGAATGTTTTGGTCACGTGGAAAGAATGGGCAAAAAAAAAGATTAGTAAAAGAGGTGGATGGAGTGAACTTGAGGGGATGACTGAGGATGAGATGGATAGATGGGGTGAAAGGGGCTGATGTAAGGAAGTTTGAAGAAGGTACAGCTACCCCCGAGAGGCTACAACCAGTCAATCCTTGAGGTGGTAGCAAGGCAGAGAAAGGAGTAGGCAGGAGATAGGGGTGAGTGGAAAATGGCTGTGTAAAGATAATACTGTGATGCAAAGGAAGGGAGGGCATGGGGGATGGAGGGGGAATAGGGAGTGGTGAAGGGGTTTCTCCCCCGTCGAGATGACCTTTCATCCACAAGGAGCTAAGATGAGAGGGAAACAAGGGTAGTGGATAGGAGTGGAATGGGTGGGAGTGAAATATGTGGGAGTGAAATGGGTGGGAGTGGGTGTGTGCCTTTTGACTTGGCTATCTCCCTTTTGAGGGGGGGAAAAGCCCTTGGTATATAGATTATGAAATCATCTATCTATATACCAAAGGCTTTTTCCACCTTACCAGCGAGGTAGCCAAGGTCAAAAGGCATATATCTACCCTCACCCATCTTATCCCTATTCATTCCATTCACATTCACAACCCTACCTCATCCCCATCTCAGCTCCTTAGGAATATAAAACCATAAGTTTACCTTTTTGAAAGCAGTTTCTTTGGCTGAAGCAACAAGAATAACTCTGAGTTTGTCAACAGGATGTGCTTCTTCATTGCCTTCCAGTTTGCCACAAAGATCAAACATAGCAATACTTTGACACAACAGGTCAGAGAAATGGTGGAGCAGTACCTGTAAACAGCAAGGAAAAGAAAATTAAATATGATGGGAAAAAAAAAATATAATTGATTTCAGCATTCAAACTACATTTCATAACCTTTTACACCCTACCTTTCCATCAGGACAATTTTCTTACACATTATACAATTATTTCTCAATTGAGGATTAAAAGTAAGGATGAAAAATACCTACCAGTCTGTTCCGTAGAATGTGAAGTGGAACTTCCTTTAGTAGGTCATATTCTATGGGCACCTGCTGGGGCAGCCTGCCAGCACTGACAGCTCGACTTGTGCTCCATGCTAAAGTGTGGGCAGAGCCACAAGCCACTCTGTTAATCTTCT